>NC_079211.1:94767464-94954964 GCF_029633865.1 Lampris incognitus | reverse complement strand
TATCAAGGGGATTAAGTGTTTAACTGTGTGCTTTTTGTATCTATGTATCATTACCATCGTTTAGCTAGATTTTCTCCCCCATCGACACACTGTAACGTGAATTGTAAATCAAAACAGCACTGAGACTGAGCTGTGCGCAACGAGGATAAACGCTATTAATGTTCCATATACTCCATGCAATAAATAAAGCATAAAAAAGGGATGGCAAAATGGACAATCTGAGGATTAGCACTAGCAGATATGCTGGAAACATTGTGGAAGAACTTGATCACGAGTCCACGTCTGCTTCTAACTGGTGGAATTGCTTAATAAATTAAAACACCCCACTACTGTCTGTCTACAGATTTCCTAAAATGAGCATCACTGCAAACATCAATGACGAATTTGTTTCCTAAGTGATATGTTTCCTTCCAAAGGAGGGACTCTTTGATGTCTGCAGCTTCACAAACATTGTCAAAATTCACATGACAGCCAGATTTCTGCCCTTCAGCTCTTACATCATCTTAAAACAAAGAGTTTGGAAAGATCAAAGATTGTGTCAGGCTAAAGCATCATCTGAAATATCCTTGCTATAAAGTAAGAAATACAAAATCCCAGACGAGGTCCAGCAGGGCCTTCTCTGCAGGCCCTACCATTTTTGAGAGGTGTAATTTTTTGTTAATAATATATTAAAAATGAGTAATTATGCTATTGTTGAAATAATTTATTAAAGTTATTTATTTGATTTTAAAAATTGTTTTGGTTTGATTTCAGTTACTATCATAACCATAAACCCACTATTTGGAGCTGGAACTTGATGTGCCTGCCTGTGCTTCTTCATACAGGGCCTGCTGTGTTCTTGGTTGCAGACTCTACTCACAAAGTGTACTTGGCATAAGTATAGAGTGACAACAAAATTAACCAATCAACATTTGATTTGTGTTGATTGGGACACCCCTAGAGCCTGCTGAAAGGCCCCAGGTGATGTCCTCGTATCAACCGAAAAGCATAGGCATTTCTTCATGCCATGGGTCACATAATGCGCTATAGCTTGCGATTGTTGGGAACCGAGAAGAACGGCGGCTAACAAAAATTGACATCGTGGCTGATTTGCTCCCGATTCCATTTTCCAGGCGAAGTTTTCAAGATTAAAAAAAATAAATCTGAAAAGGAGAGACCAAGACCAAAGCTCGAAGGTCTCACACAGGCAGGTAGGCGAGGGCTTCGTGGGGCACTTTACGGAAGCTAACAATCGATCGTTTCATCAGAAAGGGACGAAGGATGAATTTTGTTTTCAAGTGACTGGTGAGTTCTGCTGTATTGATTATCTATAAAGTTGAGTTGATTAAGATTGTTGTTGACAATGCTCGAATTGGCTGCTGTAATATATATGGCCTAATTTCTATCTTTCAAAAATCTTTTCTTTATTGTTGCCTGCATATTGAGCAATATGAGTGAACGTAGACCATCGGAAGGCCAGTAAGCAGTTTTGCTAATGCATGTATTAGTGGGAGAAATAGTTTCAGCTTGTTGAGTAGGTGGTTTGAGCACAGGAAAGCACCGGAGGGGGAAGCTCCACCGCTGCCGCTCTGTTAGCACCCGGACAGCGGACACAGTCAGTGGCACCACCGAAACAGAAGGTGATTTCGTAATGGACTTATTTTTATGTGGAATCAATGACGTAGTTTGCATATTGTTTGAATTTTAGTGGAGCTTGAGGCAAAGAGTTGCTGGCGATGAGTGCGCTTTGTGTGTGGCGGGGTGATCAATCTGACCATTGAAGGCCCCATGGTACGCTGCTGTAAAATCCCAAATGGAGGGATGTGATTTGGGTGCTCCAACATTCAACACCGAATGTGGGATATATCGCCACACCGAAACAAATATCTAGCTATGGTATGAATTTATTGAAGGATAGCCCCTTGAGATGTAGCATCTCATTTTCAATCAGTCTATCCATACATACATACACTCACACCTTGAGCGGCAACACCAGATTTTAGGCCTTCAGCACCATGGTAAGAGTACGGCCCCGATCAGACAGAACGCTTTTTACAGCGCTGCTTCTTTTTTTTTTTTACATTTTCATTCGGCAACCACCGAATCACCTGTCCTTAGCCTAACTATTACTTTCAGGGTTTAATTTGTGTCAGATCCTGCCAGAACAGGATCTGGGACCTCCCAGATTGGGACCGGCACCTATTTGGTTGAATCCGATAACTTCATGCGTAACATTTAAAGTTATCTGTTCTGTCATTCTTTTATGTCCCATTGAAGTTACTCATAAATAGTTTGCTTACTTGGATGCATTTTAAAACTGATTTAAAAAAAAGAGAGACATCAGGTCACACCGCATTAAGGAGGGAACTGGTAAAATGTAAAAAAGACAATCAATTTTGCTGAGTTTTTTCAAACCAGTAGGTCAGTCGGACCCTAAGTAGGCCAAAGTTGTTTTGGCGGCTCAACAGGGTGGCGATAATGGCACTGTCGATAGTACTGAAATGGAGAGGAGGAGATCGATAGACAGACAGACAGAAAACATCAATTAGTTCAGTTTCTTAGCCTGCTTGGTTTTTGTGGTTGGAAATAGAACTTTAAGCCCTAATTCAATTTTCTCCCCAGTGTAGCGACCCAGACAGAAGGGAAACGACAGGGAAGTGAAGGGACAGTCAACGACAGAGAGCGAGAGAGAGAGAGAGAGCTGCATACCGTAAACAGCTATTTCCATGCCCCCCGCCCCACTAATGTTGAGTGAATATTGTGAATGCTCTGATTAATAAATGTAAATAAATGATACTTTGTTTGTGATGACAGTTTTGTTTAGTTTTAACAGCTAGCCCTTTGTCCAATGTGCTGCAGACACTATGGATTTTTTGATGAGTTCTGTGACTTTTTCCTCAACCCCTGCCCCGCCAGAACAGCGCCCTCTCTGTGCTCCGGGACTACATGATTTACAAATTAAGCACTGGTTATTTTGCTGTAAAGCACAGGCGGCTTTGGGGAGGGGCCAACAGGGTCAGCACCCCTGTAACACTGCGCTTGGACTCCCCCCCCCGGCCCTCCTCCAAATGAAGAGTCTTCTTCTTCTTCTTTCTTCTTCAAGGCTTCCTTGTTAGCGAGGGTTGCCAGCACCATCAGGATGACATACTTGCCAAACAAGTCTCCTCTAGTTCTCTCTGTCCTGAGCTGATCTTGTTGCCTCCAATATTTTGAGACTAAGCCGTTCTTTGACGTCATCATGATACTGTCTTTTTGGTCGCCCTCTCTTGCGCTTTGCTGGCGTAGTTCCCAAAATCGCTGTCTTTTCAGCGATTTTGGGTTTTCAAAATGTTTTGAAACATGTTGTTTCAAGACGGCTTTCAAAGACAAACTGACATAATGAGCAGCATCCAAGCTCCAAACCCCAAAAGTAATGCATTTCTGAAAGAGACAGCTCTGTTTTCATTTGCTGAATTGTATGATTCAAATATTGATGATTTGGGGCATGAACTATACTGCTCAAAAAAATAAAGGGAACACATAAGCAATGCAATGTAGCTCCAAGTCAATCACACTTTTGAGATATCAACCTGTCCAGTTAGGAAGCAACACTGATTTGTGAATCAATTTCACCTGTTGGTAAATTGTCTAATTTTCACCAGGTGGAAATTAGACAATTTGCAAGACAACCCCTATAAAAGGAATGGATTTGCAGGTGGTGGCCACAGACCATTTGCCTGTCCTCATCTTTTCTGGCCGATCTTTGGTTAGTTTTTCATTTTGCTAGTGCCCTCACCACTAGAGGTGGCATGAGGCGGTATCTGCAACCTACAGAAGTTGCTCAGGTAGTGCAGCTCATCCAGGATGGCACATCAATGCGTGCTGTGGCAAGAAGATTTGATGTGTCTCCCAGCACAGTGTCCAGAGCATGGAGGAGGTACCAGGAGACAGGCCAGTACACCAGGAGACGTGGAGGGGGCCGCAGGAGGACAACAACCCCGCAGCAGGACCGCTATCTGGTCCTTTGTGCAAGGAGGAACAGGAGGAGCACTGCCGGAGCCCTACAAAACGACCTTCAACAGGCCACTAATGTGCAGGTTTCTGCTCAAACAGTGAGAAACAGAATGCATGAGGATGGTATGAGTGCCCGACGTCCACAATTGGGGCCTGTGCTCACAGCCCAACACCGTGCAGCCCGATTGACCTTTGCAAGAGAACATCTTGGTTGGCAGATTCGCCATTGGCGCCCTGTGCTCTTCACAGATGAGAGCAGGTTCACATTGAACACGTGACAGACGTGAGAGAGTCTGGAGACGCTGTGAAGAACGTGCTGCTGCCTGCAACATCCTCCAGCATTACCGGTTTGGCGGTGGGTCAGTGATGGTCTGGGGAGGCATATCCTTGGAGGGCCGCACAGACCTCTACGTGCTAGCCAGAGGTACCATGACTGCCATTAGGTACCGGGATCCTCAGACCCATTGTCCGACCATATGCTGGTGCAGTGGGCCCTGGGTTCCTGCTCATGCATGACAATGCTCGTCCTCATGTGGCCAGAGTGTGTCAGCAGTTCCTGTATGTCGAGGGCATTGATGCTATGGACTGGCCTGCACGTTCCCCAGACCTGAATCCAATCGAGCACCTCTGGGACATCATGTCTCGTACCATCCGCCAACGCGATGTCGCACCACAGACTGTCCAGGAGTTGACCGATGCCCTGATCCAGGTCTGGGAGGAGATCCCCCAGGAGACCATCCGTCGTCTCATCAGGAGCATGCCCAGACGTTGTAGGGAGTGCATACAGGCACGTGGAGGCCACACACACTACTGAGCCTCATTTTGAATCGTCTTGAAGAATTTCCACAGAAGTTGGATCAGCCTATGTTTTCATTTTCCACTTTGATTTTGAGTATGTTTCTGAATCCAGACCTTAATGGGCTAATGATTTTGATTTCCATTGATCATTCTTAGGTTATTTTGCTCTAAACATATTCCTCTGTCTAATAAATAAAGATTTTCAGCTGAAATATTTCATTCATCGAGGTCTATATTGTGTTTTTAGGTGTTCCCTTTATTTTTTTGAGCAGTGTACATCAGTTCAGCTGAATTTTAGAAAGGAAAATACAGACTAGGATGCAGAGACCTTCTTGTACAGTAGAGCTGGTACTGTTCATTGAGTCTATAAAGAAGTGTTTTCTGAGACTTCAGACTTTGCAAAATAGCAGTCACGATCCCAGTGAGTTCTGCTTCCTGGGAGCGGAGTTTTTCTACACTGAAGTTGTTGGAAACTTACCTCAGGTCCACCATAACCAATGAGAGATTGAGCAATCTGGGTGTACTAAGTATTGAGTCTAGGAAGGCAAAGGCTTTGAATCTTGACTCATTTGTTGATCGGTTTGCCAAAAATCCCAAAAACTGCAGAATACAGTTGCTGTAATGTGAAATTCTAGAAAGGAAAACAGACTGGGATGCAGAGACTCTCTAGAACTTGTACTGTTCATTGAGCCTTTTTAAGAAGTGTTGCAGCAAAGGATGTGCTGTAACTTGAGCTGAAGCTAACAGGAACGTGTGTCTCCCCGCCTGCCGCCCAATGTCTAATGGGATAGGCTTCCAGCATCCCCGCGACCCTGAGAGCAGGATAAGCGGTTTGGATAATGGATGGATATTGTAATTTAACAAAAATTGTAACTGTAAGTTACTGAAAATAATACTGTTACTGAAACAAATAACTAACCATAAGTTACTGAAACAAATACTTTTACTGAAACTAATACCAATCATGGTATTTTATGTTTGTTTTTTGTGTGCGGTATTACTTTATATACTGAACTAAAAATTTTGAAAGCCTGAACACTCTGTCACTTTTGTCCCGGGTCAAATGTGCCCCTCTGACAACACAACTGGCCCCAGCCTGGCCCCCCCAGTAAAATTGGTCTAGAACTGCCATTGCTGTAAAGTAAACTCAATGATCTGTACTTTTTATTTTGGCTGGCTGAAAGTAGTTAACTTCCTAGTTAGTAGATAGCTAATGCACTAATTTTCCTCCAGGCCAGCTGTTTTAACTACAGTTTGTAAAGTTATGACTTTACCACCTGGTCAAGGTACCCAGCAACAGCCACTAGTTTGTCCTCCATGTTGTCTCCACTTGTTGTTGTCATCACCACAGAAAGCCTGCCTCTCAATTCATCCGATTGGACAATGGGGAAACTACAAACGACCTCAGGCGCTTTTCTGCTGAGTTGTAGTTTTTTTGACTCAAGGCGTTAGGGGTGCTCCTGCAAAAACGTGAGGCACTCAGCAACGCAGAGGCAGCGAGCAAAAAGCTTCACTCTCATTGACAATAATTACAAAAAGCTGCCCCAGGCTGGTAAAAAGCGCTCTGCCTGATCGGGGGCTTACTGGGCGATACCTGCTTGGATGTGTGGGATAACCATTGAGCCTTGCTAGCACACCTGCAGCTACTTCAGCTAATCACTGCTACTCCTTAAAAAAACAAAACAAAATGGGCAAGTTCTCTTGGGTGTGTTGGGGTTGGCAGCTCCTCTCTGTTGTCTTCCCTAAAAAGTACAGCAAGTGGTAGCAGTTGTGATCTCATGAAAAAAGATTGTTCCAACCAAGGAAATAAGACTTTATGTTCTCCTTTTCAATCATTCAATTATATTCATTGAAATGGGGGGGGGGGAGCGCTTATCAGACATAATTACCCCATGGGAGTATGCTGATTTTCCTTTCAACCAGTCACTACACCAGGTGATCTTACTGATTTGTCTGTCCTATTAGGCTGAAGGTGTGCTAATCAGTGAACTCTCCTGGGCTGCGTTCAAAAATCATATACTAGCATACTATTTAGTACACCAAAATAGTATGTATGTTTTAGTATGTCTGAAACCAAAGTGAGCAACAAATAGCATGCAAAAAAAAAAAAAACCCCGGATGGAATGCTATACCCAGAAAAATATTGTAATATGCAAACACTGGACAATATACTGGTATGAGTGTCAAACAAGGAATTGCAATAGTTCATGATGACAACCAACAATGGTGCAGGGCGATACAAAACCCAACTGGAAGAATAGTGGAGCAGTTTAAATGTAAGTGGTACTTTTCACTATGCTAAGCAGAATGTCATTAAAATCATCCTTTATTTTACCTTGTGGGTCACCACACTGGCAGAAGTTTCTGTCATCATCAACCCACAAAGAGCTGAAAGGAATTGGTGCAGCTCTATGACAAAGCAGTATGTCCGAATAGGCATTATACTTTTTATCCACATACTAATAGCACATTTAAAGATAGTAAACATATGTAGTATGTAGTACATCGTATGTGATTTCTGATGCAACCCTGGTGTATGGATTGGTTGTAAGGAAAACATACATATACTTGGCCCTCCATGATACATGGCTGCCTATACCTGGTGGTTGTATCCTTCAAGCTCGTAATGAATGGCCTATTTTGGGTTTTGGCCTCAACATTATCTCTTGGTTCTACTTCCCCCAGAGGGCCCTCCCAAAGTTTGTATAGAACCCACGTTGGTTTAAGGGTGCCTTGCTAATGGACAGTTATGCAGGGAGGAAGCTTGGTGCCTTGAACCCTTGCCCTCTGGCTGAAGTGTGCAATGTAATTCTCAACTGTTGTCTTAAATCCTAATTCACATTTGATGAACTCAACAATTGCTGCATTTGTGTCCCTCCAATATTAACAGGACAAACACATTTAAATGAGTTTCACTTGACTAGTACTTAAAAGCATCAAGGAGACTATTGTTTTGCCCCGATGACATCAATCATTTATCATAGCAATGCATCAACTTCACTGTGATACCTTTGGTGATTTTACCTTCGGCAACAGTCTTGTCTGTGAATTCTTACTAAAACATTGAACCCTCAAGCCTTACCTTGCGAATGCCCTCCTTTGACTCGTCCACATTATTGTCAGCCCCTCCGGTGCGGTTAATCATTCGCCACATCTGGGAGTACATGGGGTCTCGCTCAAAGGGGTTCATGGCCTTGGAGCGCACTTGATCATATACTGCAGAGTCCAGAACTGTACCATAGGGCAACTCCGTCTGCTTAGATAAGTCTTGGAGGGACCTGGAGAGAAAAAGAGAAGGAGGCAATATTGACACCAAAGCAAGTTACATGACAAAAGCACTAAATCAAATCACATCTTTATCAAAGTCTTGGTAAGTTGACTGGGAGCCGACTCTCATCTACAACGTAGTTACAATAAAAGAACAACAATTAAAAAAACTATCACAATGAAAATTTGCAATTCTTAAGTTATAAACATTGAGAATTCAGCACATTGAGATTTAAACCCTATAAAATACCACAAGGCCAACAAAGTGTCCATATTCAGAGTATTTTGTAACTCATTCCTTGCATTAGGAGCACAAAAGTTAAAAGCAGTTTTTCCCAGTTCAAAAGTGAGGAACTTGTAGTAGGAGCAAGTCTAGGAATGGCTTAGACAAGTTCCCACATTCCGATATAACAGTGTTAAGATACAGAGTGGGAATTTGTTGATAATGGCTTTATAAATGAACAAATGTCAGTCCTGATCCCATCTGTCAGGAAAAGACAGCCAGCCAACATTTGCATGTACTATGCAATGATCGGCATGATATTCATCACCAGTGATACAGCCAAGGCCAGAGTGGTATACAACGTTCAAAGGTTTGAGGGTGGAAGCATCAGCATGCCTGTAGATTACATCACCATAATCTACATGAGATAGAAAGACTGCTTCAATAATTCTCTTTCTACAGAACCATGTAAAGTTCATCTCGTTTCAACACAGATTGCCAAGTTTCATCCTCAGCTTGATTAGATTTTGGAAGAAAATCTAACTGCTGAGCAAAAACACTCCCTTAAAATTTATATATCTTAAGTTTATGCTATGGGAAATAAATCATAATGGTGACACTAAAGAAGGTCCTTCTTTTGGAGGGCAATTTTTCTAGGTAATACTTCCTACCTCCAGGTTATACAATCTAAAATGTAAAATATAAAGACACTAAACTAGAAGCAACAATATCTGCTGTGGGTTATAGGGTAAAACAAAGCACAGGAGACAGTATAAAGAACAAAGGATACGCTAAATTAATTAAAAATGAGGAAGAAAAAATTCACAGATAACCCTCTCAGGAAATAAAAGGGAGAAATCTCAGAAAATGCATCAGAGGAGGGATCCCTCGTCCATAGCATGGCTAGGCACACAGTTGGTAGAATGGGTCGACAATGTGATAATGGATTTACAAATAAAAGCCTCAATAAAAGCACTCAGTGACTACACTTAGTGATAGCGAAATAGAAAATCAATGCAAAAACATTACACCACTGCCTGAATCAATAAAATGCTGAACACACACACACACACACACACACACACACACACACACACACACACACACACACACACACACACACACACACACACACACACACACACACACACACACACACACACACACAGAGAGTAAAAGATAGTTACTTTATTTTTTCAGTCAATTATACACAATAACAACACATTGACCATACAGCTATTAAAGCAGTTAAATAATGCTGAATCATTATATAAAACAATACTGAAAGACAAATCAAACATAATATTCTCTGACAAAAAAAAGAGGTGTAGGCTGAACCCTAAGCCTATTGTGCCTACCCTTAATACTTAACAAAGCATTACCTTTACTCTACCCAAAATAGCTGTGAAACAAAACTAACAATAAAAATAAAATATAATAAAGAAACACAACAGCATAACACAGATACAGATAAATAAAAACAAAGTCAGGTCATAAGTGTCAGTCATTTCTCAGTGTTGGTCACATCTTTTGTGTATTTCAATCGTAATGTTTTCAAAAATTTTCTTAAAATTACACATATTACTACATTATTTTAGTTCATTATTATAGCTATTCCATAATTTGACCCCTTTAAGTGTCACACATCTATTCTTCACATTTTTCCTCCCCCTTTTTTCCAACATATAATTACCCCTTTATGGAAAAAGTGTTCTATCTTTTGCTCTATACATTGTTTTTAGAGTTTTAAAGTCTACTAGGTCCATAAATTTTAAGGCATATGAATTCATAAATAATGAGTTGGTTGGGTCGTTATAATCAGCCTTATTGACAATTCATAGGGCCCTTTTTTGCAGTGTAAAAATGGAATTTGTGCTAGTTTTGTAAGTACTTTGCCCATACTTCCACACAGTATGCAATGTATGAGCAGTATAGAATGAATAGCTCATTGTGAATCAAGATGTCCTTAGTTTTGTGCAGTATTGCAATAGATTTAGACAGTTTTAATTTGATATTGTGAGGTTTCCAAGAGTTTGCTATATTATCACTTCCAGGAATTTGTTTTCATACACTTTCAGTTTCTACATCATTAATCACAAGTTCCTCAGAATTAATTTTACAAATTTCCAAACGGAATGAATTTTGTTTTACTTAGATTTATCTAACAACTTCTTAAGGGTTTCCTATTCCCCTTCAGCTGCAACCAAAAGTTTTCACCAAAAGTTTTTTAATAAATTTGTGTCATCAGCAAATATAACAAAATCCAACAATTTTGACACCTTACAAACATCATTTATATAAAGCAGGACTTCTCAAAGTCCGGACCTCGGTCCACATGCGGACCTAACAGCAAATCAATTCGGACCCAGCACATATCTCGTGTTCTGTTTTGTGTGTTGATGCTGCCGAGTTCACGCATTCACGTTACACCGGAGCATTTGATTTGGGGTGGTGCGAAGCTTTTAGTGCTCTTACGGAAACGTAACAAGTGTAGTTGTCATCAGCTTGAGTAATGCTATCTTCACTTCTGCTGGTTCAAACCCGTGTGTGTGTGTGCGTGCGTGCATACATGCATGTGTGGAGGGGCTGAGCCCCGCCCTTGTTGAACCACAGAGAGCAGAGAAGAGAAACTAACGTGACCATAAATAACAGTAATGAGTAGCCTACTGGCACACAAGTTTTCGTTAGGGTTAGAGCCAATAAGAGGCAGAGTAGGGAGGGTCTTCAAAATTAACATTTGGATCAGTGTCTCGGGAATCACACCTTTTGTGCCTAGGTACAAGCAACCGATTACAGGCAAACAATACCATTTCTCTTACTTCAAAATGTATTTTGACTATCTTGAACTTGAATGTATGTTGCTTAAAAGTTACAAGTGAGTTGATTAAATGTTATTTTGTTATTGCCCATCGTTCTGGACCTCTGACCTTGAATAAAAATCAGATATGGACCTTTGAGTAATTAGTTTGACAACCCCTGATATAGAGTATAAAGAGTTTTGTACCCAGCACAGAGCCTTGCGGAACCCCACAGGTGACCGTCGTAAGTTTGTAACCAAAATTATTTACTTGAACATATTGATATCTGTTCTACAGGTAGCTTATCAGCCAGGAGTATATTACCCCTCTAATACCACATCTTTTTAGCTTCTTCATAAGTAAATCATGATCAATGGTACTGAAAGATTTTTTTTGGGATCTATAAATACTCCCAATGTATATTTTTTATTGTCTATGACAGTTGAATTCTCTACTAGTTCCATTACCACTACTGAGGTAGACCACTTTGCTTGAAATCTGTACTGGTGGTCACTTAATAAGTTATGTTTATCGATACAAATAATTTTCCTAATATTTTTTAGAATTGGGGAAGCAGAGACACTGGTCTGTAATTGAAAAATAAATGTCTGTCACCATCTTGTAGATAACAATAACTAGCTGTTTTCATTTTCTTTGGAAATATGCCTGCGAGGAAGGACTGATTACTTATATGTGTCAGCGGTTTCGTGATACATTCAATAATATTTTTAACTAGTGACATATCAATGGAATTAAAGTCAGTAGACCTTTTGTTCCTGAATTCATTAACAATATCAATAACTTCATTTTCATGAACTCCACCGAGAAACATGGAGTGAACTTTTATATCAGACTTGCCCAATTCTATATCATCCTTGTTACTTGGCTCAGCAATCTCTTTTGCTAAAGTACATCCAACATTTACAAAGTAGTAAGTGAATTCATCAGCACCCTTTATTATGTTATTTATAATTACATGATTGTGATTTTTTAACAAAATAACTAGGGTAATCAGCCTTCCAATACCTTTTTTTGTGTGACTATGCTGTTAAGCACTCTCCATGTTGCTGATATTAATTCTATTTTCCACCAACAATTTGCTGTAATACTCCTTGTTACATCTCATAATGCTTATCAATTTATTTTTATCTCTCTTATATTTATTTTCATTTTCTTTTGTTCTACATTTTAGGTATTCCTTGTAGTGCATTTTTCTTCTTGCATGCATTCTGCAGCCCCGTAGTAATCCATGGTTTATCCATACAGTCATGCTTGCCTCTGGAATTTTTAAAAAAAAATACATTTATTTCTGATTTCTCCCAATTTAGCAGCCAATCACTCCCTATTCTAATTCAAACACCCACCCTCGTACTGTATGTGTTCACCAACTGCATCTCTCTGGCCGACAGCCTCGAAGGAGACGCCTCGGCACTTCTGTGACAAGGCGAATCCAGGCCGAATCGTTGCTTTCTCCGACACACCCAGAGACGCATTCATGTGATGAACACACGCTGAGTCCGCCCCCCTCCCGAAGACAGCGTTGCCAATTATTGCTGCTTCATCAAATCTGGCCATAGTCGGATCTGACGAGACCGGGGTTTGCACCCAGGGTCTCCAGTGGGCAACTGCATCGACACAAAGCCGATGCTTAGACCGCTACACCACCGCGGACCCCCCTCTGGAATTTTTAACGGGCAATTTATTTCATAGAGTTCTGTTAATGTAGCCAGGGATGCATTATATGCTTTTTTCCTGGATCTTGAACATAAACCCCTTTCCAGTCTTGTTTAATTAAGTCTTCCTTAAATGCATTGATGGCTTCCTGTGTCTTACCAGTTTGCGGGCATTAAAATCAACTTTGAATCTATGATCCTTCTGAAGAGTAACAAAGACTGGTAGGTGGTCACATATAGCATTTAGAAGCAATCCACCCAGCAGTTCTCTATCAATTACATTTGTAAATATGTTATCGATTAAGGTTGCACTACCTAATGTTATTATGCTTGGTTTTATAATCATGGGCTATATGCTAATGCTGAACATTGTGTTAATAAAGTCAAGTCACCACATACAAATACCATTTTATTTTAATTTCGCTTATCATAAATTCCAGCCACCTTATCCTTAATTGATAAGTGACTGATCCTGGTGTTTGATATACACAGCCTGTGATTATATTTTGGCTTTTTCCACATCAATTTAAATTCAATTCAATTCAATTCAATTAGATTCAATTTATTGTCATTAAAAAGAGTTAGTTATACATTCCATTATACACTGCTCAAAAAAATAAAGGGAACACCTAAAAACACAATATAGACCTCGATGAATGAAATATTTCAGCTGAAAATCTTTATTTATTAGACAGAGGAATGTGTTTAGAGCAAAATAACCTAAGAATGATCAATGGAAATCAAAATCATTAGCCCATTAAGGTCTGGATTCAGAAACATACTCAAAATCAAAGTGGAAAATGAAAACATAGGCTGATCCAACTTCTGTGGAAATTCTTCAAGACGATTCAAAATGAGGCTCAGTAGTGTGTGTGGCCTCCACGTGCCTGTATGCACTCCCTACAATGTCTGGGCATGCTCCTGATGAGATGACGGATGGTCTCCTGAGGGATCTCCTCCCAGACCTGGATCAGGGCATCGGTCAACTCCTGGACAGTCTGTGGTGCGACATCGCGTTGGCGGATGGTACGAGACATGATGTCCTAGAGGTGCTCGATTGGATTCAGGTCTGGGGAACGTGCAGGCCAGTCCATAGCATCAATGTCCTCGACATACAGGAACTGCTGACACACTCTGGCCACATGAGGACGAGCATTGTCATGCATGAGCAGGAACCCAGGGCCCACTGCACCAGCATATGGTCGGACAATGGGTCTGAGGATCTCATCCCGGTACCTAATGGCAGTCATGGTACCTCTGGCTAGCACGTAGAGGTCTGTGCGGCCCTCCAAGGATATGCCTCCCCAGACCATCACTGACCCACCGCCAAACCGGTCATGCTGGAGGATGTTGCAGGCAGCAGAACGTTCTCCACAGCGTCTCCAGACTATCTCACGTCTGTCACATGCGTTCAGTGTGAACCTGCTCTCATCTGTGAAGAGCACAGGGCGCCAATGGCGAATCTGCCAACCAAGATGTTCTCTGGCAAAGGTCAATCGGGCTGCACGGTGTTGGGCTGTGAGTACAGGCCCCAATTGTGGACGTCGGGCCCTCATACCATCCTCATGCATTCTGTTTCTCACTGTTTGAGCAGAAACCTGCACATTAGTGGCCTGTTGAAGGTCGTTTTGTAGGGCTCCGGCAGTGCTCCTCCTGTTCCTCCTTGCACAAAGGACCAGATAGCGGTCCTGCTGCGGGGTTGTTGTCCTCCTGCGGCCCCCTCCACATCTCCTGGTGTACTGGCCTGTCTCCTGGTACCTCCTCCATGCTCTGGACACTGTGCTGGGAGACACATCAAATCTTCTTGCCACAGCACGCATTGATGTGCCATCCTGGATGAGCTGCACTACCTGAGCAACTTCTGTAGGTTGCAGATACCGCCTCATGCCACCTCTAGTGGTGAGGGCACTAGCAAAATGAAAAACAAACCAAAGATCGGCCAGAAAAGATGAGGACAGGCAAATGGTCTGTGGCCACCACCTGCAAATCCATTCCTTTTATAGGGGTTGTCTTGCAAATTGTCTAATTTCCACCTGGTGGAAATTAGACAATTTACCTACAGGTGAAATTGATTCACAAATCAGTGTTGCTTCCTAACTGGACAGGTTGATATCTCAAAAGTGTGATTGACTTGGAGCTACATTGCATTGCTTATGTGTTCCCTTTATTTTTTTGAGCAGTGTATTATCTATGGTTGTTGACATACTGTCTTCAACTTTGCCTTTGAGGTCTGTATCAACACACAGGGCAACTACACCGCCCCTTTTGTTGGTCATATTAACATAAAACACAGCATATCCCTCCAGTTCAACATCAACACCTTTGTCACCACAAAGCCAAGTCCCAGATATTGCAATCACACTGAGTCATTTAACAAACTGCCTAAATGTATCTTCAAATCACTCATATCTCACTCGTTCTCTTTTTGCTTTTTTCACCCTCCCTTTCTCTCTCTCATAAAATCACCACCTCTGTGGGGATTTACTACAAGTTATTGTTAATTACAATGCTAGGATGCTTTGGTGGCCTTTCAAACAGTCTGACTGTTAAGACACGTAAAGGAGAACCATTAGAGGAATTAATTCCTGTCTTTTTGTCAAATAGCTGCAAGTACAGACCAAATGAGGTTTGTTTGCCAGAGGAACTCTTCTGATAAGATCAGAGGCTTGCTAAATGTAATGTGGTAAGTCTGTAATAGGGACTCCCCAATTGCTGCCATTTCACTCGATGCTGAAAAGGCGTTTGATCAGGTGGAGTGCAGCTACCCGTTTCTCACACTCAGATCTTTTGGTTTTGGTCAGACAGAGGATAGAAATACTCTATAATCAACCAGAAGTGGCAGTTCAAACAAATGGTTTAATTTCTCCCAATTTTTCCACTCGGTAGGGGGACTCGTCAGGGTTCAAGCCTTTTGCCAGTATTATTCTGTTTGGCTCTGGAACTGCTCGCTGCTGCTATTCACAAAAATCCTTATTTTATAGGGGTAACGACTGAGGAGCCAGTACATAAAATTATGCTTTATGTGGACGACATACTTTTATTCATGTCAGACCCAGTAAAATCAGTGCCATCTCTCCTTGAGTCCATTGACACCTTCTCTAAAATGAATTGGTCGAAATCAGAGGCTCTCCCGTTGACAGCATACTGCCCCAGGACCCCTTTCCAAGATGGGGCATTTCAGTGGCTGTCAGAGGCATGAGGTATATGGGATACTCTTTCCTCAACAAATAAATGATGTAATAAGGGTAAACTTTGACCCTCGCTTCAGCAAGATCTCTGCTGATGTGAAGACGTCGTGTTCTCTGTTTCTGTTTCTGTGTGGCAAGGTAAATGTGTTAAAAATGAACTGTATCTCAAAGGTGAATTACCTCCTGCGGTCACTCCCATGATGCATACCTAGGAAATACTTCAAACAATTTGATCAGATTTGTAATAACTTTCTATGGAACGGGAAAAGAGCCAGAATGCGACTCGGAGAGCTACAAGTACCAGTTGACAAGGGTGGACTCGGGCTTCCTAAACTTGTTCTGTATCACTATGCCTTTAGCTTGAGACATTTGGCTCAGCAGTTTCTACCTCCAGAAAGGGCTACCCCCTGGTTTGAACTGGAGAAAATGGGATTCTTCCCTCTGTCCCCCCCTCGCTGGCATATCGGCCAAGCTGTCACCTGAATTCTGGTCCCACCCTATTTTTCTTACATTCAGGCGGTTTGGAAGAAAACTTCCCAGATTTTTAACATTAATCCACACTTGAACTCAGAATCGGGCATTTGGATGAATCCCAAACTATGCATAGGTAAAGCTCCATTTTTTTTGGAAGGAATGGGATAACAAAGGGATCTGCATTCTTGGTGACATCTATGAGGGAGACTTTCTAAAAACTTTAGAGACCTTAGCCCAAGACTTTAGTTTACCCAGGACACAGTTTTGGTGATACTTACAACTTAGGCATTTACTAGTGGAAACCTTTGGCACAACTAGAATGACGCCGCCTAGCACAGATTTGCTTAGCAACACAATCAAAATATTTGGTCTTGGTCATGAAGTGTCACATTATTACTCTATGATCTTTAGTTGAGTCCATAAAGGGACATCAGCGCTGAGGCAGGTCTGGGAACATGATCTCAACCTCTCATTCAGTGAGAAGGAATGGGACAGCATCTGTCAGAACTCCAAGAAAATGTCTACGGATATTAGGATCAGACTTATTCAATTCAAAATACTTAACAGTTCTATTGGACTCCAGTAAGGTTGCATAGACTAGGGCTGAAAGACACAGCAGACTGTTTGAGATGCCAGAGGTCAGTGGGTACTCTTTTACATGCGTTATGGGCATGCCCTGTTCTCCAAGATTTTTGGCTCCAAGTTCCTGAGAAAATCTGTGACATTATGAATGTTGATTTTACCTTTAGCCCTTGACTTTATGTATTGGGGAACCCTCTGCTGCTCACTCACTATGTGGAGCATGTTGCAGAGTAGATCCAGACTAGCATCATGGTGGGGAGGCAGATCATAATGAGACGGTGGAAGACAACAGGGGGACCTTCCATGCAGGAATGGGTTACAGAACTGGGAAGGGTTGCGGTGTATGAGTGTCTGTCTTATAGGATGCATAATAGATCAGACGATTATGTATTTAAATGGGGGACATTTCTAGTCTATATTAATAACTGAAAAAGACTTGTATGGATAGCGTGGCACAGCAATCTGTTAAGAGGAGTAGACTCTGGACGGACCGAGAGCTACATATAAATAAATTGTGCAAATGCAAGAATGTATGTTTCTATTATTATTCTGTGTATATTGTGGTGTGGTGTTTTTTTAAAAAAAAATGTATGTTTCTTGTTTTGTTTTTCTTCTGTGCCTTTTTATTGTATGCTGTTATTTGCGTATATGTCTGTTACACCTTTGTATTGAAAAAGTTGAATAAACTATAAATCATTAAAAAAAAACAAACAAACCTGCAAATACACTGACCAAGGATTTAGGAGAATCACACATTTGTAAAAGAAAAAGCATGCACAGGCACCAACAAACATCATAGTTCTTACATGAACACAAATACACACATTAATGCACACAAAAGTACAATAGAAACACACATACACAGACACACACACACTTTGCTCACGCACTCACCTCGTGAACAAACACACGGAAACATTTACATGGAAAGACCCACATGCATACGCACTAAGAAGGATGTTTGGAAATGTTTGGATGTTACAGTATGAACTGCTAAGTTATGGTAGAATCACAGAGCAAATTAAACAATGCATAAAAAGGAAATAATATAAATCAGTGCAAGGCAACATTCACTTCAAACCCCCCCCCACAAACACACACACACACAAACACGCTTTGTTTTACTGAGGGTCATTAGATTACATTTGTTGCGGTCTCCCTGTCTTGCCTCCTCCCCACCCCTCATACAGTCCTAAAGTACTGCTTTGACATGCTCTATAAAAAAAGAAAAAAAACTTTGAAGGTTTTAATTAATTTGGCCTTGAACATGAATCTTTTATTGCCATAAATTAATCTTTGCCCTGAATAATCTACCGTCTCTACCATTTCCCTATAACATGGAAGTCTCTGTCATCTGAACTCCGTTTGAGTGTAATTCCCTTTTAGGGGTGTATTTTATGGGCGTCTGGGTAGTGTAGCGGTCTATTCCGTTGCCGGCCAGCATGGGGATCGCCGGTTTGAATCCCCATGTTACCTCCGGCTTGGTCGGGTTTCCCTGCGGACACAATTGGCCATGTCTGCGGGTGGGAAGCCGGATGTGGGTATGTGTCCTGGTCGTTGCACTAGCGCCTCCTCTGGTCAGTCGGGGCGCCTGTTTGGGGGGAGGGGGAACTGGGGGAAATAGTGTGATCCTCCCTCATGCCACGTCCCCTTGGTGATGAAACTCCTCACTGTCAGGTGAAAAGAAGCGGCATGTATCGGGGGAGGCATGTGGTAGTCTGCAGCCCTCCCCGGATCGGCGGAGGGGGCGGAGCAATGACCAGCACAGCTCGGAAGAGTGGGGTAATTGGCCGGATACAATTGGGGAGAAAAAAGGGAGGGGGAAAAAAAGGGTGTATTTTACTGGGGGAAAACTCAGCTGATTATTTTATTGTGTTTATGTGTGGTCGGGTGAGGAGGCAAAACAGAAAATAAGCTGGACGAACTGTACATCCAGGGAAATCTGAATGTCAAGTTTGCAGGGCTCCCGGGGAGCATCCCAAACGGTGTCACTGTGCTGAAACGTCCTCAAATCCGGTTACCTCTTCACGACTCTACACATCTTCTTAGAAGTGCCCTGGCGCACTACTTTTAGAACTTTGCGTAAAATTGACAACTCTATTATATTTCTACTCATCTATACATTTCCTTACTTTATTATCATTTTGTTCCCCGTGTTGTAACAATACTACAGTACTGTTGTAATTGATGTTCTAACTGCTGATTTCACTCTCCTCTTGGGAGCCCATTGATAGCTTAACTCTTAGCTGTGCCAAAACATCTTGTATTGTCCTTGCTCTCCTCTTAGATAGGTTATCTTTCTTAGAGAGACCGTCAGCTAGAGATACTTAATTCCATTACATTAAATGGTATGGGCATACCAAATAGGTCAGGGCCTTGGCCTCTTAGCAGGTCTGTTATAACAATACTTTTAGGGATAGATTAGCCTTGTCAGCAGCAGATGCTGAGTTTATCCTGTCCTGCAGGGTCATAGTGGTCACCTGAGCCAGCCATTGGAATCATGCCCTTCAACATGCCTCCCCCCTTATTTCATCTGAGGTAGATGCTAAAGGGAGTTATAGATCAAAACTTTCAAAGAACAAAAATACAGCCCGCACACTGACCAGTTCCCTTGATCATAGCCCACCTGTTGCTTACCTGGGCTCTCGCTCTCTCTCGTATTCACTGTTAAAGAATGATGGTTCTCTAATAGCAATTGTGTGGTGACTGTGGGGACAAGGCTTCTGTCTGCTCTGAATCCTGCATTTCCTGCTGACCTGGGCTTTCAGGCTCCTTGAGACTTCTTCGACCTCCTGTTTTCGCTTTGTTCATTATCGATTCTGCACTGTGTTGGCACATCACTTTCACTCTGCACTTTCTCTCCATCGTTGTGAGTGTTGTGCCTTGGCTTTCCTCCTGTGAGCATGGGGAGCACTATCCTTTTCGGCAGGGCTCCCTGGCACTCAATTCACGCTGATGCAATGGGCTAGACCTGCTCTGTGACAGTAAGTGGGGAGGATGCTTGACACGTCAATGTGTTTATACAGATTCTGCATTGTTTTACTATAACCTATGTACTTATTTAGTGCCTCTGACTGTAGCGGTGACTGTAGTTACTGCATCTCCCTCTTCTGACGCTTTTCCTGAGGTTTTCCTGATGACTATTGTTCTGTGAGGTTTTTACTTATTTGGTTTAAGGATAGGCATTGTCATACATAGGCACAGATTCGATTTATATATTTTGGAGACTGTAATGTGATAATAAAGGCCACTAGGATGGAACTGAGAGTCAATATATTACAAGTTAAATTTTGACTTGACTTGATTTTAGGGTTTAAAGTGTGGAGTTCAATGTTTTGAGGCCCGGAGATCAAGGCCAACACAATCAACAGGTCCTCTTTACTTTTCTCTTAGTAGTAGTGTGAGATCGTGGAAAACGTCGTTACAGTGTGAACAAGAATACAAATGAGATATAAAAAAAGCCTAAAGTGGAATTTGAAACGAGGACTCCAGCTCAACAAGATGCAGAACACTGCAAGGTCGCCGTTGGCAAAGCTCAGCAGGACGTAGACATGGATTTATCTGCTTTGATATTGTTTCCTGAGTTAAGGCAAGTTGAAGTGTGGCATAAATGAATACAAATTCCTTTCAGCAATTTAGATGACTGCAATAGTATTTGTCTTGTGTCTGCCGGCAAAGATACTTCATGTTTGGAACCTGAAAACAACCAAAGAAAATTCTAGAGTGTGCGTGACTTGGAATATCAAGGACTCTGTTAAAGGCTATGAAAACATTTGTATCAGGGTAATACAATAAATACAATACAATTAACTGAAGTTTTTCATCCAATATTCCTAATAATTAGGGGATCCTGTCTGTTTGAGGCATAATTTTACCAGAGAAAGACCTAGTCTACCTTTTAATACATAATGTTGCGCTATCAATCATTTTGTAAGTGTCCAGTCTTTGTGAATCTTACTTCAGAAGCTCTTCAGTTCTACTAGATGTTTGCTAGCAACCTCTGAGTCCTGCATATAAACACATTCCGATCTTTGGCCATGAAAGATGGGTATGGCCTTGTCATGGCTTGATAGCAAGTGTTGGATTTCTCTTCGGAAAGCAGTGACATCACCAGCTGTGTACAAAAAAAGGGTTTGAAAAACAAACATGTTGCACATGTGTAAACCCTAGCCCTTGAAACAACAGTTCCTTGGTTTGCAAAGACTGCCTAAACTGGTGGTTACTGAAATACAGCAGTGTAGCAGTTACTTGATAAAAAAGGTGTAAGAGGCTTCATGACTGTAACAGACTTCATCCCATTCACCAGGATCTAACGGTGAGGAAAAATGAAGAATGAGGGAGTCGAGTGGAGGGGGTGACAGTCATGTCAAAATGAAAAACAGGGTCAAATCATAGGACTCAATCAAAACACCAGATGCTTCTGTTTGTCTCTTCTCAGCAGCTTTTTTTTTTTTTTTTAACAAAATGTGTTTTTGTGAATGGCTTGTTTGGAGGGTTACTTACGTGTGCGCCGACGGTAATTGCCTTTTTGTGCTCGTCTCTTGTGTTGTGTGTGGGTGTATGTATGTGCTTGTGGCTCCTGACCTGTGCATGTACATGTTTATTGGGTGACCAATTATCTCCTCCAGAGGAAGCTCAATGAACGAGTAAATGGACTGAGCAGTAGTTTATTGTGTCCTGGGAGAAGAGGTAAAAGACATCTATTGTGACTAGTGGTGAGGTCGCATACAGTGCGTGCATGCGTGCCTGCGTGCGTGTGCGTGCGTGTGTGTGTGTGTGTGTGTGCTAGAGGTTTCACAAAATAGTCAAAACCACTAGTCGACACTGTGCATAGCTGTAGATTAATAGTTTATCTGTGGTTTTAGCACTGTGGAGTAATAAAGCTGTGGCAATGCATCTACAGCAGATATGCAGCTGGGGGCGCTGGGGGTAGTTGTGGACAAGTCATAATTGCCACACATGGCTTTAACACTGTGCAGTGCGGGTCGCTAAAGCAGTAGACATGCAGCAAGAGGCAGAAATAAACATGGCTGTTGCTCAATTACAACCAACAGTGTGGAAATACTTTACCAGAGCAGATAAAACCATCAGCTGCGTACATAAGTCCATAAGCTAAATTGTGCTCAGCACGACTCAGTCACCTCTCATAACATTTCTTATAATATGGGAAACAAACTGCAGCTGGCAGTGCAGCTGTGTTTTACAGCATTATCCTCAATCAGAAAGTGACCCATATTCAGCCATTTAATCTGTAACCAGGCTTGGGGAGCAAGGGAATACAGCAATGGGCGTTACATGATTAGGACACAAAAAAATGTAACTGCATTTCGATACAGTTACAGAAAAAAGATGTAATCAGATTACCAATGTAATTTTTAAAAACGAGGACTATTTTTCAGGATTACAGTTTAAAAATAATATAAAATAAATGTTTTCCCCATGGCGCCATGCAAATGCTGCCAAAGCTTATGCGTTGCAAATTGTGGTCATTCACTTCTGGACAACCTGAGTGGGACGCTCAGTAGGGATCCTTACTGGGAATCCCCGTTGTAAGTGAGACGTGAGCAACACATAAGCCTTCTGTCATCCAGACCATACTGACTCTGCTGTCTGCATTTGGATGTCTTTGCCCGTCTCATCTGTCTGTCTGCAGCAGCTCCTAGGGAGCTGAGTGGACACCGGCCGGCTAACCTGCATTCACCAGGCTGACTGACATCAGAAATTTACTGAACCAAAATAGTTTTCATGTCGGCTCCATGGGAAGAAATCATCAGTGTTTGTATGTACTGGTTGATTTTATTTCCACACCCACCTTAGCGAGTGAGGGGAACCTGCCTGTAGTGAAACAGAAAAACTTACAAACAGACCGGGAGCATTGATCAATCAATATACATGTGGTTCAAAACACATCCAGTGGGATATTTGTGTGATTTAAACAGTTGTCTTTTCAGATTACGCGTCTCTGCTTCACTAAAAGTGACAAAAAGAGACTCAAAGCATTAAAAAAACACTGGGGGTCATGTGGACTGAAACATTTAATACAATGTAAGTGTATCTGTTCTGTGAGATGCCAAAGTGGTTTTTTTGACATCTGTTTTTGATGGATATCAAAAACACATCGCTTTCTAAATGCGTGCTCATTAAGCTTTGATATATTAACTATATACACTACCGTTCAAAAGTTTGGGATCACCCAAACAATTTTGTGTTTTCCATGAAAAGTCACACTTATTCACCACCATATGTTGTGAAATGAATAGAAAATAGAGTCAAGACATTGACAAGGTTAGAAATAATGATTTGTATTTGAAATAAGATTTTTTTTACATCAAACTTTGCTTTCGTCAAAGAATCCTCCATTTGCAGCAATTACAGCATTGCAGACCTTTGGCATTCTAGCTGTTAATTTGTTGAGGTAATCTGGAGAAATTGCACCCCACGCTTCCAGAAGCAGCTCCCACAAGTTGGATTGGTTGGATGGGCACTTCTTTGAGCAGATTGAGTTTCTGGAGCATCACATTTGTGGGGTCAATTAAACGCTCAAAATGGCCAGAAAAAGAGAACTTTCATCTGAAACTCGACAGTCTATTCTTGTTCTTAGAAATGAAGGCTATTCCATGCGAGAAATTGCTAAGAAATTGAAGATTTCCTACACCGGTGTGTACTACTCCCTTCAGAGGACAGCACAAACAGGCTCTAACCAGAGTAGAAAAAGAAGTGGGAGGCCGCGTTGCACAACTGAGCAAGAAGATAAGTACATTAGAGTCTCTAGTTTGAGAAACAGACGCCTCACAGGTCCCCAACTGGCATCTTCATTAAATAGTACCTGTTAGAGCCTGTTTGTGCTGTCCTCTGAAGGGAGTAGTACACACCGGTGTAGGAAATCTTCAATTTCTTAGCAATTTCTCGCATGGAATAGCCTTCATTTCTAAGAACAAGAATAGACTGTCGAGTTTCAGATGAAAGTTCTCTTTTTCTGGCCATTTTGAGCGTTTAATTGACCCCACAAATGTGATGCTCCAGAAACTCAATCTGCTCAAAGAAGTGCCCATCCAACCAATCCAACTTGTGGGAGCTGCTTCTGGAAGCGTGGGGTGCAATTTCTCCAGATTACCTCAACAAATTAACAGCTAGAATGCCAAAGGTCTGCAATGCTGTAATTGCTGCAAATGGAGGATTCTTTGACGAAAGCAAAGTTTGATGTAAAAAAAATCTTATTTCAAATACAAATCATTATTTCTAACCTTGTCAATGTCTTGACTCTATTTTCTATTCATTATACAACATATGGTGGTGAATAAGTGTGACTTTTCATGGAAAACACGAAATTGTTTGGGTGATCCCAAACTTTTGAACGGTAGTGTACATTTCAAAATTCATCAGAAAAATAGTAATCTAACTAAAATGGAAGGAGTCCGTCTGTCTTTCCTTCGATTTTCTCGGCAACAGTTCATCCAATCGACTTCACACTTGGCAGTGCGCTGTGGGTCTGAACGGTCTCGTGTTTGTTTATATTGCCACCCGTCCCTTAAAATACGGAATCGTCCTGTATTTTAGATAGGAAATGATGCGTTCCTTGCTGAACCGATACTGAGAGTGATTGGTTCTGTATTCTCACAACCGGAGAAGAGAGAAATACGCAGGCAGCGTCTCTGTATTTCTTCCTTATCTGGTCACCTAAAAGTTGCAGTGGTTTACCAGAGCAGTTTCCCTGGGGTACCAGGGGCACATGGATTAAGGCCAAAAGTCTACATTTATTATTAAATCAAATAACATAATTTTGTTAAGAAATAAAAAAGTATATTCTACAATAGTACATTGTTATGTCCACTGAATTTATTTTGTGTGTTGCTTTTGTTTGCGAATAAAGCAGTAAACTGAAGTAGCTACATGTCTGTTTTCTAGAGACATATTACTCCGCCAGGTCTACTGATGCTGGCAGGCAGGTGTCTAGCCTACTGTACATTTCCCTTTACATGAACCTTTCAAGCCTGGCACATTCTGACTAACACCACACTGTGTGTGTGCATCCATAGAATCAGGGAAATTTATAAATAAAATAAATAAATAAATAAATAAAAAATTAAAAAAGAAAAGCAACCTCTTCCATTGAGGTGGGGTCATGGGACCTGGGTAGGCAGTGGTGGGAGCCGAGATGGGATAGGGTGAAGAGTCTCTTATTTTTCCGAGCTAAAGGTGGTGACCCTACTGATGGGCTGCTCAAATTTGTCTCTGGGGCACCTTCTTTTACTCTGGCTTGCATGTAGGGTGACCAGATGCCAACAAACCAAATGTGGGACAAATGGTGTGTTTGTGTTGGACATTGTGGGACACATATGGACATAGCCTGTACTTTAATGTGGAATCCATACAGGCCTATCACCTGAATTACTTTTATGATGTTCTTTTTTACAGTGCAGCAGGTGGACACCTGATTAGTTGATTAAAAAAAAACACTGTGGATACTCTCAGTTCATGTAGCAGGCCTATAAGAGAGGGTAGATGTGGGTGCCTTTAATCTATGTATTAAACTAAAACAACATTGTCTATTTGCCTTTTTGCTGCATGTTTTTATGCTTAAAAACTTGTATTTTATAAGGTTACATTGTCCTTTATAAGGTTATTGTTTTGTTGTCTTACAAAATGCACTTAAGCAAAAGTCATGTTATTTATATATTTTCTTTTGTCTTTTTGTTAATATTTGGCATCAAGGCGATCCAAAAGTAACAAAGTAACCAGATTACATTACTTTAATATTGTGATACTTTGAGTAAGTTACTAAATACATTTTTTAAGAGGAAATTTGAAATTGTAATGGAATACATTTAGAAAGTAACCCTCCCCACCCTGTCTGTAATGTTATGTCAAATTCCTCATTATATGCTAATCTGTTTTCACCCACATTAAAAGTAACTTCAAGAAATGTGAATGCTTCTTGGTGGTGATACTGTTTAGTTTCCATAATGTAGGACAAAATGGACCGAACAAATATATACTGTATTGAACATTTAATTTAAGATCATTTAAGGCTTTCAGGCTTTTCAACAGCTGCCAACACCATGTCAACCATGGACGAACTCAGCTGAAAGTCACCAGGTAACACGGTCACTACTTAAACCGAAACACCCGCAAGAAAGCGGTCGCATTGTTACTGCAGTCAAACAGTGTCTCCAGCTCAGACAGGCCTGCTGTGGGTTTAGTTCAATCAGATTGTGGCCCATTTATAAACAAACTCTCAGAGCCAACTGAGGACTCTGGTATTTCATCTACCCTCAAGTTAGTCCCACCTACATTAGTTTACCCTTTATTTCATCTACCCCAGGTTAGTCCTGCTTACATTAGTTTACCCTTTATTTCATCTACCCCCAGGTTAGTCCCGCCTACATTAGTTTACCCTTTATTTCATCTACCCCCAGGTTAGTCCTGCTTACATTAGTTTACCCTTTATTTCATCTACCCCCAGGTTAGTCCTGCTTACATTAGTTTACCCTTTATTTCATCTACCCCCAGGTTAGTCCTACTTACATTAGTTTATCCTTTATTTCATCTACCCCCGGGTTAGTCCTGCCTACATTAGTTTACCCTTTATTTCATCTACCCCCAGGTTAGTCCTGCTTACATTACTTTACCCTTTATTTCATCTACCCCCAGGTTAGTCCTGCTTACATTAGTTTACCCTTTATTTCATCTACCCCAGGTTAGTCCTGCCTACATTACTTTACCCTTTATTTCATCTACCCCCAGGTTAGTCCTGCTTACATTAGTTTACCCTTTATTTCATCTACCCCAGGTTAGTCCTGCCTACATTACTTTACCCTTTATTTCATCTACCCCCAGGTTAGTCCTGCTTACATTACTTTACCCTTTATTTCATCTACCCCAGGTTAGTCCCGCTTACATTAGTTTACCCTTTATTTCATCTACCCCCAGGTTAGTCCTACCTACATTAGATTACCCTTTATTTCATCTACCTCAGGTTAGTCCCACCTACATTAGTTTACCCTTTATTTCATCTACCCCCAGGTTAGCCCTGCTTACATTAGTTTACCCTTTATTTCATCTACCCCCAGGTTAGTCCTGCTTACATTAGTTTACCCTTTATTTCATCTACCCCAGGTTAGTCCTGCTTACATTAGTTTACCCTTTATTTCATCTACCCCCAGGTTAGTCCTGCTTAGATTAGTTTACCCTTTATTTCATCTACCCCCAGGTTAGTCCTACTTACATTAGTTTATCCTTTATTTCATCTACCCCCAGGTTAGTCCTGCCTACATTAGTTTACCCTTTATTTCATCTACCCCCAGGTTAGTCCTGCCTACATTACTTTACCCTTTATTTCATCTACCCCCAGGTTAGTCCTGCTTACATTAGTTTACCCTTTATTTCATCTACCCCAGGTTAGTCCTGCCTACATTAGTTTACCCTTTATTTCATCTACCCCCAGGTTAGTCCTGCTTACATTAGTTTACCCTTTATTTCATCTACCCCCAGGTTAGTCCTACTTACATTAGTTTATCCTTTATTTCATCTACCCCCAGGTTAGTCCTGCCTACATTAGTTTACCCTTTATTTCATCTACCCCCAGGTTAGTCCTACCTACATTAGTTTACCCTTTATTTCATCTACCCCAGGTTAGTCCTGCCTACATTAGTTTACCCTTTATTTCATCTACCCCAGGTTAGTCCTGCTTACATTACTTTACCCTTTATTTCATCTACCCCAGGTTAGTCCTGCTTACATTAGTTTACCCTTTATTTCATCTACCCCCAGGTTAGTCCTGCTTACATTAGTTTACCCTTTATTTCATCTACCCCCAGGTTAGTCCTGCCTACATTAGTTTACCCTTTATTTCATCTACCCCCAGGTTAGTCCTGCCTACATTACTTTACCCTTTATTTCATCTACCCCCAGGTTAGTCCTGCTTACATTAGTTTACCCTTTATTTCATCTACCCCCAGGTTAGTCCTGCCTACATTAGTTTACCCTTTATTTCATCTACCCCCAGGTTAGTCCTGCTTACATTAGTTTACCCTTTATTTCATCTACCCCCAGGTTAGTCCTACTTACATTAGTTTATCCTTTATTTCATCTACCCCCAGGTTAGTCCCGCCTACATTAGTTTACCCTTTATTTCATCTACCCCCAGGTTAGTCCTGCTTACATTAGTTTACCCTTTATTTCATCTACCCCCAGGTTAGTCCTGCTTACATTAGTTTACCCTTTATTTCATCTACCCCCAGGTTAGTCCTACTTACATTAGTTTATCCTTTATTTCATCTACCCCCAGGTTAGTCCTGCCTACATTAGTTTACCCTTTATTTCATCTACCCCCAGGTTAGTCCTGCTTACATTAGTTTACCCTTTATTTCATCTACCCCAGGTTAGTCCTGCCTACATTACTTTACCCTTTATTTCATCTACCCCCAGGTTAGTCCTGCTTACATTAGTTTACCCTTTATTTCATCTACCCCAGGTTAGTCCCGCCTACATTAGTTTACCCTTTATTTCATCTACCCCCAGGTTAGTCCTGCTTACATTAGTTTACCCTTTATTTCATCTACCCCAGGTTAGTCCTGCTTACATTAGTTTACCCTTTATTTCATCTACCCCCAGGTTAGTCCTACTTACATTAGTTTATCCTTTATTTCATCTACCCCCAGGTTAGTCCTGCCTACATTAGTTTACCCTTTATTTCATCTACCCCCAGGTTAGTCCTACCTACATTAGTTTACCCTTTATTTCATCTACCCCAGGTTAGTCCTGCCTACATTAGTTTACCCTTTATTTCATCTACCCCAGGTTAGTCCTGCTTACATTACTTTACCCTTTATTTCATCTACCCCAGGTTAGTCCTGCCTACATTAACTTACCCTTTATCTACCCCAGGTTAGTCCTGCTTACATTAGTTTACCCTTTATTTCATTTACCCCCAGGTTAGTCCTGCTTACATTAGTTTACCCTTTATTTCATCTACCCCAGGTTAGTCCCGCCTACATTAGTTTACCCTTTATTTCATCTACCCCCAGGTTAGTCCTGCTTACATTGGTTTACCCTTTATTTCATCTACCCCAGGTTAGTCCTGCCTACATTAGTTTACCCTTTATTTCATCTACCCCCAGGTTAGTCCTGCCTACATTAGTTTACCCTTTATTTCATCTACCCCCAGGTTAGTCCTGCCTACATTAGTTTACCCTTTATTTCATCTACCCCCAGGTTAGTCCTGCTTACATTAGTTTACCCTTTATTTCATCTACCCCCAGGTTAGTCCTGCCTACATTAGTTTACCCTTTATTTCATCTACCCCCAGGTTAGTCCTGCTTACATTAGTTTACCCTTTATTTCATCTACCCCCAGGTTAGTCCTACTTACATTAGTTTATCCTTTATTTCATCTACCCCCAGGTTAGTCCTGCCTACATTAGTTTACCCTTTATTTCATCTACCCCCAGGTTAGTCCTACCTACATTAGTTTACCCTTTATTTCATCTACCCCAGGTTAGTCCTGCCTACATTAGTTTACCCTTTATTTCATCTACCCCAGGTTAGTCCTGCTTACATTACTTTACCCTTTATTTCATCTACCCCAGGTTAGTCCTGCTTACATTAGTTTACCCTTTATTTCATCTACCCCCAGGTTAGTCCTGCTTACATTAGTTTACCCTTTATTTCATCTACCCCCAGGTTAGTCCTACTTACATTAGTTTATCCTTTATTTCATCTACCCCCAGGTTAGTCCTGCCTACATTAGTTTACCCTTTATTTCATCTACCCCAGGTTAGTCCTGCCTACATTAGTTTATCCTTTATTTCATCTACCCCCAGGTTAGTCCTACCTACATTAGTTTACCCTTTATTTCGTCTACCCCCAGGTTAGTCCTGCCTACATTAGTTTACCCTTTATTTCATCTACCCCCAGGTTAGTCCTGCCTACATTAGTTTACCCTTTATTTCATCTACCCCAGGTTAGTCCTGCTTACATTACTTTACCCTTTATTTCATCTACCCCAGGTTAGTCCTGCCTACATTAATTTACCCTTTATCTACCCCAGGTTAGTCCTGCTTACATTAGTTTACCCTTTATTTCATTTACCCCCAGGTTAGTCCTGCTTACATTAGTTTACCCTTTATTTCATCTACCCCCAGGTTAGTCCTGCCTACATTAGTTTACCCTTTATTTCATCTACCCCCAGGTTAGTCCTGCCTACATTAGTTTACCCTTTATTTCATCTACCCCCAGGTTAGTCCTGCCTACATTAGTTTACCCTTTATTTCATCTACCCCAGGTTAGTCCTGCTTACATTACTTTACCCTTTATTTCATCTACCCCAGGTTAGTCCTGCTTACATTAGTTTACCCTTTATTTCATCTACCCCCAGGTTAGTCCTGCTTACATTAGTTTACCCTTTATTTCATCTACCCCCAGGTTAGTCCTACTTACATTAGTTTATCCTTTATTTCATCTACCCCCAGGTTAGTCCTGCCTACATTAGTTTACCCTTTATTTCATCTACCCCAGGTTAGTCCTGCCTACATTAGTTTATCCTTTATTTCATCTACCCCCAGGTTAGTCCTACCTACATTAGTTTACCCTTTATTTCGTCTACCCCCAGGTTAGTCCTGCCTACATTAGTTTACCCTTTATTTCATCTACCCCCAGGTTAGTCCTGCCTACATTAGTTTACCCTTTATTTCATCTACCCCAGGTTAGTCCTGCTTACATTACTTTACCCTTTATTTCATCTACCCCAGGTTAGTCCTGCCTACATTAATTTACCCTTTATCTACCCCAGGTTAGTCCTGCTTACATTAGTTTACCCTTTATTTCATTTACCCCCAGGTTAGTCCTGCTTACATTAGTTTACCCTTTATTTCATCTACCCCCAGGTTAGTCCTGCCTACATTAGTTTACCCTTTATTTCATCTACCCCCAGGTTAGTCCTGCCTACATTAGTTTACCCTTTATTTCATCTACCCCCAGGTTAGTCCTGCCTACATTAGTTTACCCTTTATTTCATCTACCCCCAGGTTAGTCCTGCTTACATTAGTTTACCCTTTATTTCATCTACCCCCAGGTTAGTCCTACTTACATTAGTTTATCCTTTATTTCATCTACCCCCAGGTTAGTCCTGCCTACATTAGTTTACCCTTTATTTCATCTACCCCCAGGTTAGTCCTGCTTACATTAGTTTACCCTTTATTTCATCTACCCCAGGTTAGTCCTGCCTACATTACTTTACCCTTTATTTCATCTACCCCCAGGTTAGTCCTGCTTACATTAGTTTACCCTTTATTTCATCTACCCCAGGTTAGTCCCGCCTACATTAGTTTACCCTTTATTTCATCTACCCCCAGGTTAGTCCTGCTTACATTAGTTTACCCTTTATTTCATCTACCCCAGGTTAGTCCTGCTTACATTAGTTTACCCTTTATTTCATCTACCCCCAGGTTAGTCCTACTTACATTAGTTTATCCTTTATTTCATCTACCCCCAGGTTAGTCCTGCCTACATTAGTTTACCCTTTATTTCATCTACCCCCAGGTTAGTCCTACCTACATTAGTTTACCCTTTATTTCATCTACCCCAGGTTAGTCCTGCCTACATTAGTTTACCCTTTATTTCATCTACCCCAGGTTAGTCCTGCTTACATTACTTTACCCTTTATTTCATCTACCCCAGGTTAGTCCTGCCTACATTAACTTACCCTTTATCTACCCCAGGTTAGTCCTGCTTACATTAGTTTACCCTTTATTTCATTTACCCCCAGGTTAGTCCTGCTTACATTAGTTTACCCTTTATTTCATCTACCCCAGGTTAGTCCCGCCTACATTAGTTTACCCTTTATTTCATCTACCCCCAGGTTAGTCCTGCTTACATTGGTTTACCCTTTATTTCATCTACCCCAGGTTAGTCCTGCCTACATTAGTTTACCCTTTATTTCATCTACCCCCAGGTTAGTCCTGCCTACATTAGTTTACCCTTTATTTCATCTACCCCCAGGTTAGTCCTGCCTACATTAGTTTACCCTTTATTTCATCTACCCCCAGGTTAGTCCTGCTTACATTAGTTTACCCTTTATTTCATCTACCCCCAGGTTAGTCCTGCCTACATTAGTTTACCCTTTATTTCATCTACCCCCAGGTTAGTCCTGCTTACATTAGTTTACCCTTTATTTCATCTACCCCCAGGTTAGTCCTACTTACATTAGTTTATCCTTTATTTCATCTACCCCCAGGTTAGTCCTGCCTACATTAGTTTACCCTTTATTTCATCTACCCCCAGGTTAGTCCTACCTACATTAGTTTACCCTTTATTTCATCTACCCCAGGTTAGTCCTGCCTACATTAGTTTACCCTTTATTTCATCTACCCCAGGTTAGTCCTGCTTACATTACTTTACCCTTTATTTCATCTACCCCAGGTTAGTCCTGCTTACATTAGTTTACCCTTTATTTCATCTACCCCCAGGTTAGTCCTGCTTACATTAGTTTACCCTTTATTTCATCTACCCCCAGGTTAGTCCTACTTACATTAGTTTATCCTTTATTTCATCTACCCCCAGGTTAGTCCTGCCTACATTAGTTTACCCTTTATTTCATCTACCCCAGGTTAGTCCTGCCTACATTAGTTTATCCTTTATTTCATCTACCCCCAGGTTAGTCCTACCTACATTAGTTTACCCTTTATTTCGTCTACCCCCAGGTTAGTCCTGCCTACATTAGTTTACCCTTTATTTCATCTACCCCCAGGTTAGTCCTGCCTACATTAGTTTACCCTTTATTTCATCTACCCCAGGTTAGTCCTGCTTACATTACTTTACCCTTTATTTCATCTACCCCAGGTTAGTCCTGCCTACATTAATTTACCCTTTATCTACCCCAGGTTAGTCCTGCTTACATTAGTTTACCCTTTATTTCATTTACCCCCAGGTTAGTCCTGCTTACATTAGTTTACCCTTTATTTCATCTACCCCCAGGTTAGTCCTGCCTACATTAGTTTACCCTTTATTTCATCTACCCCCAGGTTAGTCCTGCCTACATTAGTTTACCCTTTATTTCATCTACCCCCAGGTTAGTCCTGCCTACATTAGTTTACCCTTTATTTCATCTACCCCCAGGTTAGTCCTGCTTACATTAGTTTACCCTTTATTTCATCTACCCCCAGGTTAGTCCTGCCTACATTAGTTTACCCTTTACTGGTTGTATTTCAGACCTTTTTGATGAGAATTGATTATTGCTGAGTGAAAAATTATGATATATCGCCCACGATTAATCGACTACTCGACTACTTTTTGGGAGTAGTTGATGACTACTAAAATGCAGCAGCCATGAATGCCCTAGCATGTGTATTTGTGCAAGTGTCCGTTTGTGTGTGGTTTGTGTTAACATGGCTGCCTGCGTTTAAATGCGTCTTTGCTGAGCTGAATTGATTTGTTGTTCACCATGCCAACTCAAGGCTTATAACAGCTTCCGGCGTCAATTTACACAATACAAGTGCACCCCCACATACACACACACACACACACACACACACACACACACACACACACACATAATGCAAAAACGCACAAACACAAGCAAACATCTGATTGATTTTATTGGCGTTCTTAAAAAAGCAGAAAATGTGACATCTGCTGTGTGAGATTAGAACAGAAGACAAAGCTTTTCGTCCCCTACAGGAAGAACTCATCCCATGCATTCATCCCTCCCTTTATCTATCCTTCCACCTCAACACTTTCTCTTCTGCTCCATCTCTTTCTGCTCCACCTTCTTGTTGCTCACTTGTTCTTTCTTACATCCGTTGCTCATTTTTTTGCTCTTTCCCTCCTTTCACTACCACTATTCTTCCTCTCTCTTCTTCCTCCATCATCCATTCTGCCATTTCTCTCCTCTTATCACTTTCAGTCCACTTCACAAAGCTCACTTTCCTTTGTCCATATGAGTTGTGTCCTCAGAGCGCCACTCGCCGCTGCCATCCCTCACTCTTTTCCGAAAAGGATTCAGGCTTAAATTGAGTGAAAACATCCAAGCGTGAAATAGTCCGGCGAGGGTTGTGAACGCTGACTCGTTATTTCATTTCCAGGATGAGACAAGGGCATTAATACTTTAAAACCTGTGCCTGTCATGTCTGTCCTGGCAATGCACTAGGACACAGAAGGGGAGCAGCGTCTCTTCTCATGCCTCCCTCATTCTCACCCAAATATACAAAAGCTTAATCAATCACTCATAAAACGTTCACACATACGGACCGGCACTAACTCAGCACGCACACTCACACACACACACACACACACACACACACACACACAAGAAGGCTACTTACCCACTCAGTCTGTGCAAAAGTACATCAAGTATATATGTCAGTTTACAGTGCATAACATAACACGTCAATTATCTCAAGCTTGCTGTTTGTCTGTCTGTCTCTATTTCTCACCCTGCTCTGTATGTCTGTTATTCCTCACCATTAAATTCAGTTAACCTTGACTGGATCTTATTGTCCTCAACTCCAGCATCACCCACTGCCCTTACGCCCATCTTGGGAGTCGCAAGGCCTTATGGGTGCTTTCATTTAGGTGATAATTACATCTCTAATGACCCCAGAAGAGTCAACACATTAACAATAATATATTGAAATTTATGGAAATCCTTAATTAGCGGAATGGATGTTGAATGAGGCAGCAGACTGAGAGGCACTCATTAATGACAGCTAATGTAAACCTACAACAGAAAAAAGAGAGAGAAAAACAAATGGAGAGTGATCTGTCTCTTATCTTTATTTTCCTACAGCTAAAGAGAAGGGCTTGAGGAGAAAAAGAGATGGAATAGTATGAGAGACAGACATTTGGGGTGGTGGCAGTAAAGAGGGGATACGTCAGAGAGAGAGAGCAAAAGACAATTCAAGGTAGAGGGAGTCTGCCAGAAAGAAAAAGAGGGACAACAGAGAGTGAGAGACAAAGTGACAAAAACAAATTAAAAGACTGATAGAGATGAGATTTAGGAAAACTAGTTATTTATTCCAAAGCCAAGCAAAATTAACAGTAGAACTACTGGGCATTCCGGATGTTTCCGGATACTGGTTAGTCCAATGAGAAATGAGGATTTCCTAGCGCCACAGGGGGAGAAGCAGGCAAACATATAATCACAAGGATGGATAAACAGAAAGCACAGCACTTGGAAAGATAACGTGTCGTCCAGTACGTGTGCTCAAATAAACTAACCAGAGGTGATGCACACACACACACATGCACGCATGCACACACACAATATATTTCACATGAAGACAAACATGGACGCACCCTCACACATGCACGCACAAGCATACACACACACACACACACACGTAACAAGTTCGATCTGAACTTGAAGCTGAGAGAAAATTATTACCAACAGTAGGATGTTGGTAATGAGGTGTGTGTGTGTGTGTGTGTGCGCGCGCGCGTGCGTGTGTGAGTGCGTGTGTGTGTGTGTGTGTGTGTGTGTGGTGGGTAAGGGGCAGGGGCAGGGCTGACTCGATGCATAAGCAAACTAAGGAACTACTTAGGGCCACCCAAGGGTGCTTGACATGTCCCAAAACAGAGTTTGACATGTTTTTGTTTTTTTTAAATTTTTTATGTCAATGGTAATCACAGAAAAACGCAGTTTGTAAGAGAAAGAAATAAGAAGAGTAGTCTGAATTAAGGTTGTTTATTTTGGAATTTTTCAAATTTTCTCTGAAACTATGCACATCTGTACATAGTTTTCAAAAAACATTATTCAGCTTTACATTTTATTCTTGAACTATTATCATTATCTTGTTACAGGTTCCTTTGTTCTTTTTATTTTTTATGTCATTTATTTAAGTATTCATTTATTTGTCATTCTTCATTTTGAGGTACACTTCTAAGCTGTACTTTGTGTCAAATTAGACAAAGACTAAAATATGTTCTTTATTAGGCTGTAAACACAGTTATACCCTAATTAGATACTATATACTTATTTAATTGAGATTAAATTACTTTCTCCAGAACCTTAAATAAAAAAAGGAAAACATTTTTTAGCCACTTTGTCACTGTATTCTTAAAACGAATTTTATTCTTACAATGACTTTGTTCTCTGCATTTAACCTATCCTATTGCATACGAACAGTGGGTAGCTGCAGCGCCCAGGGACTAACTACAGTTCTTCTTTACATTGCTTTGGTCAGGGGCACAGGCAGGAGTATTAACCCCAATGCAAACTCCACACAGAAAGGACCTGGGGTACGAACCCAGGACCTTCACGCTGTGAAGAAACAAACAGTGTTAACCACCGGGCCACCACGCTGCCCCTGAGATTGGTCTGTAGTTACTTAAGAACAGGGGATCCAAATTAGGTTTCTTTAGCAATGGGTGAGTGGTACCATGCTTAAAACTCTGGAAAAGGACCAGAGGCCAGAGAATTATTAAGAATTCAAAGAATAACGAGGCTAACAGTGGAAAATACCTCATTTTGGCTGCTTCCGTTAGGGGTTGCCACAGCAGATCCTCCATTTCTATCTTTCCCTGTCTTCTGCATCTTCCTTTGTCACACCAACCACCTGCATGTCCTCCCTCACCACAGCCACAAACCTCCTCTTTTCCTCTTGCCTGGCAGCTCCATCTTCAGCATCCTTCTCCCAATATACCCAGCATCTCTCCTCTGCACATGTCCAAACCATCTCAATCTCGCCTCTGTTGCTTTGTCTCCAAACCGTCCAACCTGAGCTGTCCCTCTAATATACCCATTCCTAATTCTGTCCGTCTTCATCACTCCCAACGAAAATCTTAACATCTTTAACTCTGCCACCTCTAGCTGTGCCTTCTGTCTTTTCGTCAGTGCCACTGTCTCCAAACCATACAACATAGCTGGTCTCACTACCATCTCGTAAACCTTCCCTTTAACTCTTGCTGGTACCCTTCTGTCACAAATCACTCCTGACACTCCTTCTCCACCCACTCCATCCTGCCTGCACTCTCTTCTTCACCTCTGTTGCAATCCCCATTACTTTTAATAGTTGACCCCAATCATTTAAACTCATCCAGCTTTGCCACCTCTACTCCTTGCATCCTCACCATTACACTGTCATCCCTCTCCTTCATGCATATGTATTCTGAATGCTCCTAATGACTTTCATTCCTATTCTCTCCAGTGCATACCTCCACCTCTCCAGGCTCTCCTCAACCTGCTCCCTACTCGCACTACAGATTACAATGTCATCCGTGAACATCATAGTCCATGGAGACTCCTGCCTGATCTCGTCCGTCAACCTGTTCATTACCACTGCAAACAACAGAAGGCTCAAAGCTGATCCTTGATGTAATACCACCTCCACCTTGAACCCAGCCATCACTCCTACGCCATACCTCACCACTGTCACACTGCCCACGTACATATTTTGCACCACTCTTACATATTTCTCTGCCACTCCCGACTTCCTCATACAATACCACACCTCCTCTCTCGTCACCCTGTCATATGTTTTCTTTAAATCCACAAAGACACAATGCAACTCTTTCTGACCTTCTCTATACTCTACCTGTAGTGCTTTTTTTTCCTGGCATGAAACCATACTGCTGCTTGCTAATCATCACCTCTCATGTTAACCTAGCTTCCACTACTCTTTTCTGTAAACTCTCATGCTGTGGCTGATCAACTTTATATCTCTGTAGGTACTACAGCTCTGCCTGCAAATCACCCTTATTCATGAAAATCGGTACCAATATACTTTTTCTCTACTCCCCTCACTTCCCAAGATTGTGTTACCTTCGAGGGTAATTTGCACCATATTGCAACAGAACTTTACCATAAACTAAAATGAAATCCATCTTTATTTCTCACTGTTACCCCTGTGTTAGACTTTCTTAGAGGGTAATTTACGACACATTACAAAAGAACTGTACCGTAAACTTAAGTGAAATCCATCTTTATTTCCCACTGTTTGAGTCACATTACAACAGAACTGTACTGTAAAGTAAAGCAGGGCTCCTACAGCTTAAAGTAAGTTGGATGTAAGACTTTTTAAGACTTTTTTTTCATGCCAACTTGGAATGAAATTTAAGTCGATTTGACCATGACCAAAATAAAAAACACATCAATTACTTAAGGTTACGGACAGTTTTGCCCAAATGTTACTTGTAATATAAAACCTGACTTTTTTGGGCTAGTGAAAAATTAGATGATCTATTTCAAATGTTGAAAAATTTCCAACACTTTTTAGAGTGGAACACAAGATGGTAGTGAGACCAGCTATGTTATATGGTTTAGAGATGGTGGCACTGATGAAAAGACAGGAGGCGGAGCTGGAGATGGCAGAGTTGAAAATACTAATATTTTCGTTTGGAGTGATAAAGAAGGACAGGACTAGGAATGAGTATATTAGAAGGACAGCTCAGGTTGCACGGCTTGAAGACAAAAAAAGAGAGGCAAGATTAAGATGGTTTGGACATGTGCGGAGGGGAGGAACTGCCAGGCAAGAGGAAGGCCAAAGAGGAGGTTTATGGATGTGGTGAGGGAGGACATGCAGTTGGCTGGTGTGACAGAGGAAGATGCAGAGGACAGGAAGAGATGGAAACAGATAATCCACTATGGTGACCCCTAACGGGAGCAACTGAAAGTAGCAGTAATAGTAGTTGTTCTAGAGTAGAACACATGGAAAACAATAACATAAAACAACATAACAATCATGAATCATCAGTAAAAAGGCACAATTGGCTGGGAACCAAAGGATAGCTATTCTATTGCATTCATCAAGTATTTTGTCTTATAGTGAAGTCTCACATCATAGGACATTATGCTTGAAAAAAAAAACTTGAGTTTGTCCCCTTGCCATTTAACTTGGTTACTCTTTTTCACAGCTATGGCATGGCTCTGCAGGCTTTTGTCATTCTGCCTGCACAAGTTGTAAGACTGCTTTTTTTGTGCCAGTCTTTACCTCAGATTGTGTGGAGAGTTGGTATCATCCCCCAGAATGTTAGCCACCTCAAACAGTTGTTTTTTTAATTCTTTTCCCCATCATGCCGAGTTTGAAACACTTCTTGCACAAAATACACCATGCCTTGTTTCAGCTATGCTATGAAATCTTGAATAGGAAATTTTCATGAATTTGCACTTCTCCATGTCCTCCAAGGTAAAGTTACAGCTAGCTAGTGACAGTGGATCCACTGCTCTGAGCATCTCAGCCACAAACAAAATATGAGTATTGCTGGTTCCGCTCTCCTGATCGGTGTGATATTAAATTAACATGTAATCTCCCAGGTTTCCATGAATCCTTAAAGTCTTAAAAGGCATTGAATTCATTAAGCTAACAATAAGGACTTGATTGGTATTAAAATGTCTTAAATCAATCTTTCAAAAGTCTTAAAATTCTAAGACATGGGAAGTAGGATTTTGTGTTTTTTTTCTGAAGTTGCACTTTAAAATCTCAAAATAATTGTAACATCTATTTTTTAAATAATTTAACAAATGCCTCTCACATTAACATCACACAGATCAGGCTAGCGGAATCAACAACACTAGTATTTTGTTTGTGGCCGGGATACTCGGAGGTGAACAGGGGAACAGCTGACAGACGGGAGAGATTGAGATTGGGAAAATTGAGGTGGATGAGTTTCAAAGAAGTGGTGGGAAGAAATTAGGAAGGAAAAAGAAGAAAAGAGAGGAAATTTCAAATTACAGTGATGACAGTGAGCACGAAAGAGAAATCTGAACGGTTGGAATAAAATTGTCTGGGAGCAAGGACAGATATGGAGTTTTGTCAGAGAGACACTAAGCTGCGAGTTTGTTAAGGACAAACTTGGTGATGTCAGTTTAAGTGATGTTAAAAGAAGTGGATTGATCATTGTTGGATGTGTGTCACAAACACAACAGAGGAAGGCATATATAAATTAAATGTTTACCAAGTGTCATGTTTCCCAATTAGGAGTTCTAGTAAAGGGCGTTGTTGATGGAGTACCATGTCGATGCAAGTAGATTTAAAGAATGTAACAGAGTTGCTGATCTTCATACAATGTTCAGGTTGATTGATGGAGAAATGAGTACATCAAGATCCTTTATGTTGCATTTTGAATCAGAAACCATGCCGGAAAAAGCATTCTTAGATGATGTCAGTTACCCAGTAAAGCATTTTGTTCCTAATCTTATTCAGTGCAGACATTGTTGGAAATTTAGACACAGCTCGTCTTAGTGTAGATGTGTTTTAAGGATATGTGATAAAGGTAGAGATGAGATGTGCAGCGGTACCTGTGGAAAAGAAACCAAGTGTAATCAGTGTGGGGGAGCCATGAGGCATGGCAAGCAGACTGTCCAAGGGGAAAGAAAGAGATGGCAGTCATGAGGCTCAGGTCTAAGAGAAGGCTAAGCCATGAGGAAGCAGCTATGAAAGTAAATGTTCAAGAAGAAAGAGGGAATAAATCAGGTAGGAAGCATTATGGATATTGTCTTTGTAAGGACAAAATTAAATTTTTAGCATTTCTAGCCATGGCGATTAATTGTACTGCTGAGGCAGAAAGAAAACCTGAAAGAATAGAGAGTGGTAGATGCAGCGAGGACATTCTTGCATATTGTAGGAATTACTGGTGAGGAAGAGCGGGGGTTGTTGAGAGGTCAAACAGGCCCTCAGAGCCTAAATTGAGAAATTATATTCGAGAATGGGATGACGGATGGGAAATAACTTTATTTTTTTAAATATAGATCGGATAGGATCAAATCACCTGGTCCACACTCCAGTCCAGTTGGTGGTGGTAGTGCATTGCTAAGCTGGTTTGCCAACCTCCAATGAATAATAAAGAAGGAGAAGATCCTCATAGCAATGGACCCACTGTCACTAGCTAGTATAGCTGTTACTGTAACTTGGACAACATGGGAAAGTGCAAATTCAATGAAAACTGGCTATTCAACCAAAATTTCATGGCATGGCTGAAACTGGTACCAGGTAATGTATAGGATATACGGTGTATTTTGTGTGAGAAGTGTTCTAATTTGGCACGATGGGAAAAAGAATTAAAGAACAAACTCTTGTTTGGGATAGCAAACATTGTGTAAGATGATGCCGATCAGCTCGCCACACAAGCTGAGCACAAAAAAATGGCAGATTTACAACAGGTGGAGGAGTGGAATTGACGAAAGCCTGTAGATCCATGTCATGGATCCATGTCAGTGTCCTTGAGTGGCCCAGCCAGAGCCCAGACTTGAACCCCATTGAACATCTCTGGAAAGACCTGAAAATAGCTGTGCAGCGACGCTCCCCATCTAACCTTACAGAGCTCGAGAGGATCTGCAGAGCAGAATGGGAGAAATACCCCAAATATAGGTGTGCCAAGCTTGTAGCTTCACACCCAAGACGACTTGAGGCTGTAATCGCTGCCAAGGGTGCCTCAATCAAGTACTGAGTAAAGGGTGTGAATACTTATGTACATGCAATATTTCAGTTTTTTATTTTTAATGAATTTAATCCATTTTGGAATAAGGCTGTAACATAACAAAATGTGGGGAAAGTGAAGGGGTGTGAATACTTTCCGGATGCATTGTATATGCCTGGGGTAGATGGACATGACAAAGTGTACCAGTATACACAGGCATGAAAACGGGTCAGGGGTGAAAAAGTTGAGAAGGATACGACCCTCTAGGGAGGTTCCCCGGAAGAAAATTTTGAACATTTTATATTTAAATGCATCAATCTGGTGCACTTTGAGAAAAAAAATCAAGCATCATTACAAGACAGTACGTATATGTTCACATTATGCTATATAAGAAATGAGACTGTCAACTTCTCTCATGAAATGCGCAAGAGCGCAGCTTTAATATAGGGTAATAGTGGCAAAACAAGATAGGAATACTAACAACATGTGTACGGGTGTAGTTTATATCTTTTTGGCAGAGAATGCACCGTGCAAATCCTTGTTTATTGATTTTCCAGAAGACATCTGGCAGATGGAATGAGAGCTCTTGTTCTTTCACTCTTATTTTCCCTTCTAGTTTAACCCACGACCAATTCCAGCTACATTTGATGCCTGCATCCACTTGTTTTACAAGAAGAGCATCTTTCTCTCCTAACACACTCATTCTGGAAAAACAATGTTAACGTTAGTAGGGTTAACTTCTAGCTTAATTGATAAGTGGTGGTTGTTCAACGTTACATGTTATACAGATATCTGTCCACTTGAAATCAGATGTGTAAACGAGTGTTTCACCAGTTCAGATAAGTAACTTAGACTATAGGCCTAACGGTACCCTAACCCACAGAGTGAAATTGAAAATTGTTTTACACACAACGTTAGGTCTACATTCATAGTTGGATTTCAGATTAAAAGGTATCCGGTATTTACAGTTACAATATAGTAGGTTAATAAGTAACATTACGTCCCTTCCACTGACTAACATTACTCAACATAATTTGGTGAATGTAAACTTACACGATGTATTTCGCTACGCTCGCCTGCGCTAGTGTGATCCTGGAACAGCCAGGCACTAGAGAGCCCCCAGGCTTGCGCCGCTCATAAATCGACGGTTACAGTCCAGTTCTTTGATATAAGCCTGTCCTGTGACACATACACACAGGACAGTGAAATTATGATATTGTTAACGTTCACTAACGTAATGTTAGCTAATTTGTTGACTCAGATTCTACAATGTGAGTTACCTAACTTAGAACACAAAAAGCTAGCTAACATTAGCTAGCTAGCATTAACGTTACCTCAGCCTCCCACCGCACCAGTTCCTCAGTCCACATGTCCTGAAATGGGTTTTAGAGATTTTGAGAATTAGCCAACAGTTAACGTTCATCGTGTTTCTTTTTGTGGGATAACGTTAGCTATATAACCTAGTCTGCTACGTATACGGTGTAAGCTAACGTTAGCTAACGTTACCCTACTAACTAGCTAGCTAATAATTTTCCACAAGACGCAAATCTCTCCACCTGTCTGTGTGGAATATAGCTAACGTATGCGTCGATGACACGTGGATTCTTTATTAAATCTCTAGCTAGTGATAGATTAGCTACCTGAAATCATGTAGGACTAGGCTATGTCAACAGAGCTCCTGAGTAACGTTATACAGCAGAAAATATTGAAATGATTGAAACGCTCACCAAATTCAGTCAGGCAGGTGTCAGTCAGCTAACATTAGTCCAAAGAGTCGTCTTCCCTCAGCCCCATGGAATGCTCAGCCCCGCGCGCTGCTCCATCAATCGCTTTGGTCAGCACAAGCACTCGCTGCACAGCACTTCACCAACCAATCGGGTAGTGGCACCTTCCCAGAGAAGACTGGTGACGCGAGGCCCCTCGCGCTCGTAGGGGGAATATTTTGGCCAATGAAAAAGGCGAATTCGAATTCGATAGGCCAGCTCACCATGGCTCCGCGCTCTCGTGTATAAGTCCATGTCCGGTCCACACCCCCACATATTTTTTCATCGGATCTACACGATTCATGTAGGTCACCTATTTTGGATTCAAAACGGCGAATTTCACCGAAAGGTGAGTGATTTTCGTGCCTGATACATATAATGTACAGTACAGTATATACAAAATGGTTGGATTTATTTAGCGTTCATTTGAATGACACCCCATGAAAACTGTATGGCATTTTATGCAGATTCTAATTACAGCATAATTTAGGTGTATGGTGTCTAATTAGGGCGCAACTGTGTTTTTGTACTGTCTAATAAAGAACATACTATTTCTAGTTTTTGTCTAATTTAATGCAAAGTATGGCTTGTTATGTCCCATTAGTTTACCATAAAATAAAGTGTGACCAATTTATTTATTATGTCTGGTTTTTACATTTGGATTCATTTTTATGCCAGGCTGACAGTGGTATGATGTAAACAACACAGCTACAACTAATAAAATTGATAATGCTTGTGTTAGATTTATAGTAGGTGTGCAAATGATCAAGCATGACAGTAGTCAATAGTATTTGCGGCACCGAGGAGGTGGGGCCCCATAAAGGCTTGGACTGGCAAAGCGGGGCAAATATACAGGGGAAAGATGAAGAGAGTGTGGAAAAAGAGAGAAGCAAGAGAAAGAAAGGTAAAAGCTCGATTTTTCTTTACTTGTGTCTACTTAGATTGATATACCAACACAGCTCCTACCAAGTATACCGGGGAAGGCTCTGTGTGTGAGAGCATGTTTTCTGTTTGTATGAAAGAATCCATAAAGTGTGCATCAAATGTATGCAAATATGCGCATGCCCATGTGTATATGTGTGCACACAAGGTTGTGTGTACAGACACATCTACGTGTGAATGCATGCTTGTGATGGGCTTGTCCTTGTGTGCATGTGTAAATTTCCTCATTAATGTGCATGCAAGTTTAATTTTTGTGTGTCAACTTGTGTTAATACAGAACAACTTCTTGGTCACAAATATGCTAAAATCATATTTTAAAATTTTGGATGGATTAGTGTATCACACCAGTGTTGTTTGCTGAAATTTCAATGTTTGTAAATTTGAAGTTTGAAATATAATGTGGCCAGTGAACCATCGCAGCTTTGTTGTGGACATAGATGACTAGTTAGTGGGACTAAGTAGGTACTTACTGTATGGAGTTCTCTATGCGTGTGATGGTAAGGAAGGCAGCCAGGTTGGCAGTGTAAGAAGAGATGACGATGAGAGCAAACATCCACCAAACCCCCATCATCATTCTGGTGGCCAGAGTGGTGTAGGGCACCTCTCCTCCTAGACAGAAATAAAGAGAGAAGAATGTTTAACAAATGCACATAGTGACAGGCAAAAGTTGTGCAGTTACAGGATTAACAAGGATCACAACAACAACAGGTCGCTAAATCCATCACAGGCCGGGACGCTGGACATCGGTCAGAGTCGGGGGTGCTGGGAGAAAGTCTATATGATGACATCATATTAAATGCTGCACAACATTCATGATTTTTCTATTAATTTGAATGGCCAACAACATTTTACAGCAGTTTTAGAACATTTTACGCCACAACAGACAGTAAACTTGAACACCAACATGCTGTATGTCAAAGCCCTATAGTACCATATTCAGCTATGGACAGCTCACATACAGAATGCAGGTTAGGTGCCTAGCTACGTGCTCTGCGACGTGCACCAGATACACAGAAAATACATTGAGTGTTCTAAAATGAAATCATAAAAAAACAGGAAAGGGTGGATTTCAACCATTTAACAAACAACCATGTTTTATAGACTGCTTATGCTAGTAAACTTGCTTGCCTTGCAGTTACACCCCACCCCCACTACCACCCCCCACCAGGAGGGGTGCTGCAGCCCCCTCAGGACCCCTACTTCCAGCGTCCCTGATCACAGGGATGAAAAAAAGAAATTATTCACACCAATGGGAGATTTGCCTGTTGCAATTCGTGTAATGAGCATTAATAGAAGACTGTGGAGGAAACCCACACTAACAAGGGGAGAAGATTCAAACTTTGTACTGAACGGCCAGGACTGAACCCAGAAGCCTTTTGCTGGGAGGTAATGGGGCTAACCACAATGCCTTCCACCCTGGCATTCTTCTGAACTCATCTTGTGGCACAAATTTCATCTTCTCAGAGTGACTGGACCGAAAAGAGACCAAACTGAATGAGATTTCCTGTCTTTTTAGAAAGAGATGGAAAAAGTGCAGACTGATATGATATGCAGACAGATATGCAGACTCTCTACGCAGTACTGCAAATTTCATACCTCCCACCACGATTTGTAAGTGGTTTTTAAAATTGTTTCGACATATTTCTTGTTTTTTTTTCTTTGTAGTGCAATGTACAACAAATAATCAGAAATCAGAAAGAGTCCTTAAACAAGAAGTGCATTTTATTTAGGCTGGAAAAAGAAAGAGGGGAGCATAAAAAGAAAGGAAGAAAAAAAAAACATCAGTCTGAATACAAAATATAAAATCCTCGGTATGCTACTGTTGTTCAGAAACCACGGCATTAAACTTTAATGTCATAATGCAGCAAAAGTTCTGTGCATAATTCACAAATAAAACCTCCTTATCCTATGTTTTTTAAAGCTTTTACAGTCTTTTTCACACCGATCTTGTGCTAAATGCCTCGTTTGCTTCAACAGTCACTAGTGCATAAGTTGACCATGTTTCCTACCAATAGAAAAAAGCAGAACACATATCCGTATACTATTCATGTCCTTTCTATTATCCTTAGTTTACACTGCACCATATCCTTTCTATTCAGAATTGCACATATAGAGCATGTGCACAAACATGCAAGGTTCCATACAATCAAGAGTGCACGCACACGCACATGCACACGCACGCGCGCGCGCGCGCACACACACACACACACACACACACACACACACACACACACACATACACACACACACACACACACACACACACACACACACACACACACACACACACACACACACGTGTAAATGATGGATCTACTGCCTGTAAGCAGTGCCTTGCTGCCTGGTTTGGGGCCTGTTACAAATGAGTCTCATTCATCCTTGTAGCTGGGGATCACTGTTTCCTAAATTCAGGCTGAAAGGCAGACAGACAGACACACAGATGCCCGCCTCTCTTCCAATTCCCCCTGCTAGGACTCAATAATATATGTAACAGCCATGCAATCACTTGCTCCTACCATCTCACTCTCTCTCCCTATCTGTCTTTTTATGGCTCGCTCTTCCTTACAGCCTCTTTGCTCTTACAGACCTTATTGCACGTGATCAAATTAAAATTCTTTATCTTTCTCTCTCTTACCCATCTCTTCCTCACAAACCTTGAGAAAAAAAAAATTGACAGGACTTTTTCTAACATAAGGGTGCACTATAGGGTGTGCTATAGGATCCTGTACTAACGTTCCTTCCTCTTCCTGTTATAGGACCATATGAGTTGAGATTGTGTGTGTGTGCGTGCGTGTGTGTCTATGTTTCTTTGACTGTGTTCTTCTTTCTTTGTGCATGAGTGACAGTACCTTCAGTGCCCAAATGTCTAACCCTTTACGCATTTGTATAGTTTGAACATGTGTGTTCTTGTAGTTCTTGAATGTGTTTTTGTCTGTATGTTGCACTGCTATGGGTTGGGGGGAAATGGCATCTTTTCATTTCATGTGCACAAGTACATGAGGTGAAATGACAAAGTGTTCCCGATTCCTGATTTAACACAACAGGAATTCAGATTTATCCTAAACTTTATTTTTGTAATGTGTTTTCTGAAACTACCCCCCCCCCCCAATTGTATCCAGTCAATTACCCCACTCTTCCGAGCTGTGCTGGTCATTGCTCCACCCCTTCTGCCGAGCCGGGGAGGGCTGCAGACTACCACATGCCTCCTCCGATACATGTGGAGTCGCCAGCCCCTTCTTTTCACCTGACAGTGAGGAGTTTCGCCAGGGGGATGTAGTGCGTGGGAGGATCACGCTATTCCCCCCAGTCGCCCCCCCCCCGAATATGCGCCCCAACTGACCAGAGGAGGCACTAGTGCAACGGCCAGGACACATACCAACATCCGGCTTCCCACCCGCAGACATGGCCAACTGTGTCCGCAGGGATGCCCGACCAAGCCAGAGGTAACACGGGGATTCAAATCGGTGATCCCCATGCTGGCAGGCAACGGAATAGACTGTCACGCCACCCCGACGCCCTACTTCTTTTCCATGACTCTATGAGTGTGTCTCCGCTGCATGTCAACTAATAGACATGTAAAATCTGCCCATTTTAGGTGCATCATCCTGTACTCATTATTACATTACACTTTGTTTCAAACCGTCTATGTTGTGCTGAAAGCTGTCTAACTCTCATTTTCCAGCACGTTCACACTTTGTCTCTCATTTCACTTTTGTTGCTAGCATGTTTTTTTAGACTGCCAGTCTAATTCCCAGAACGTTCTGTAAACAGATGCAAATTAATAAGCATTTAAAATGTCTGCTGTTGTATTGAAAACTCATTCTCATTTAAAACAATTTCACTTCGTTGTTTTCAATTATTCAAGGGCTGCGAAAATGATGATGGGTCATATTTTTAGTTTTAAGATTTGGGAACAAGTTTCCAACTTTATCAGTTTGATAAAAACATCCAGCCTAGTACACAAAGTGAGGTGTTTATGAAAGGTTTTTCAGCATTTGTTCTCTTCCTATCCTTTTTTTTATTATAACATATAATAACACTGAATATAAAACGTTCAAGAAAAAAGTATAATGCAGAGTCCGAGACTGGTTTTTGTGTTGATTTCTGACTGTGTAAAGCGGCATCTCAAATCATAAAATCAACAGGGTTTGGGGAAATATCTTTGACATCGAACACCAGGTTCCTTTTTGTTCGGTTGACTTTACGGCGTTTATGATTCTGGCTGCCTGCATAATGCCTAAATTAAACCTAGCTTTCACCACCAGACCTTTGGAAAGGTTATTCATTGCTCTGTCCGAGTGTGTGTGTGTGTGTGTGTGTGTGTGTGTGTGTGTGTGTGTGTGTGTGTGTGTGTGTGTGTGTGTGTGTGTGTGTGTGAGTGTGTGAGTGTGTGCATGTGTGTTTGTGAAAGAATGGGAGGCAGAAAGAAGAAAGGGAAAAACTGTGAAAACCTTGGTACGGAATGAAATAACATTTGTGAAGGTCAATAAAACTAAGTGAGCCCGCAGTCAATTAAAAAGCCTCTTGATATGTTTTCCTGGAAGACGGGGCAGACTTTTGTTTTAAAGGTGCTGTAATTTCTGAAACTTCCCGCTACATTTACTCCAAAGTTGGGCACCAGGCCCTGACTTGATGTGTGCCATCCATCCATTATCCACACCACTTATCCTGCTCTCAGGGGCGCAGGGAAGCTGGAGCCTATCCCAGCAGTCATTGGGCGACAGGCGGGGAGACACCCTGGACAGGCCGCCAGGCCATCACAGGGCCGACACACACACACACACACATTCACACTTAGGGACAATTTAGTACAGTCAATTCACCTGACCTGCATGTCTTTGGACTGTGGGAGGAAACTGGAGCACCCGGAGGAAACCCACACAGACACGGGGAGAACATGCAAACTCCACACAGACAACCGGGTCAAAACCCAAGGTTGGACTACCCTGGGGCTCGAACCCAGGACCTGCTTTCTGAGGCGGCCGTGCTAACCACTGCGCCATCACGGGAGTGGCATTTATCACGTAGTTTTTGCTGGATGATGCAGCTTTTTGGATTTTTTTTAGTTTTGTGTTCGTAAAGCTAGCTCCTCCATATTGGAATGGTAAAATGCACAACAAGATAATTTTATGAAAGGACATTGGATTGTAAAGGGCAGGTGTGTGCCCATTGGTGTGCCCATTTGATAGAGTGACAAGTCATGAGGGAACTGGTTGTTCCAGATCAGGACACAGTGATCAATGCACAATGCTATAGGTGGCAAAACAGGACAAGCTGCAAGACAATTTGGAATCAGTTCGGGATGTTTGGGGAACAGGTGATGGGAAAACCGAAGCTCATGTCCTTCTGCATGCTCATATTGTTCACACTGACGGTGTATGCATCATATCACTTATGCATCTGTCTGTCAGATTGTCTGCCTAGTTTACTTAGGCCGAGGACACTGTAATGCGTATGGAATACAATTTGCAATTTATATTTCTTCAAGACACACACACACACACACACACTCATTTCCCTCAACACACATAAAAACACACACCTACGCGCACACCCAAACACAGTGAGAGTCATACGCCACTGCACCATCAAACAAATCGTATAAACAATGAATTACACTTTTGAAACCATCTTTCATCCAGTGGATTTTGCCACCGTAATGATTCTTAATGTTGAAAATATGCTCAGATGTTCCCATTCCCTCTCCCCTCTCTTCACCCAGAGAAGGGAGATGGCAGAAAGTCATCAAGTCTGTGTCATTCAGTGAGATGGAGTCATAATATCTGGAGCGATGCGGTGGAAGTGGAGGGGCAACATTAAAGCAGCTATTCAGATAGCATGCTTGTGTGTGTGAGCATACATGCGTTCTCCAAACACCCATGTAAGCGTGAAAAGACATCTTTTTTTCTCACTACTGACCATAACAGCACCCCTTAAAGCTGTTTACTGTGCACTTCAAGTACAAGATAATAATTCATGTTGGGTTTTTTTTAAGATCCCACAGCAGCTAATAAACACACGGTGGCTCTCGTTTAATGAATGAATAATATCCCGAGGGCACTCCTTGAAGAACATTCATATGCTAGAAGATTGAAAAGGTACCTCCAGAGTTTATCAAGCATTTACCAAAGGGCCCTTAAAGGACTTCTCTGGGATTTACTTATAGTTGCAATCTCGAAAAAAAGCCCTGAAAATCAGATGGGGCCCTTTAACCTTTTATAGCATGTGGATCTGAGTGTGTTTATATCCGTGTATGCATATCTAATTGCATGGATGTACTCTGTGTGTGGCTCTCCACGCTCACCTCTTTCTCTTCCCATCTCTGACAATTTTTATCGCAAGTCACAGACACAGACCAAGGGGAACAGACTATATTTTAAAGTATTCTATGCACCCTTCAAAATGGGGAAAACGATATAAAACCACATTACAAGTCATTTTACAATACAAAACAAAACAATAATGTATAACCACTTTACGGTGGCGGATGACATTGTGGGATGACCTACACTACCGTTCAAAAGTTTGGGATCACCCAAACAATTTTGTGTTTTCCATGAAAAGTCACACTTATTCACCACCATATGTTGTGACATGAATAGAAAATAGAGTCAAGACATTGACAAGGTTAGAAATAATGATTTGTATTTGAAATAAGATTTTTTTTACATCAAACTTTGCTTTCGTCAAAGAATCCTCCATTTGCAGCAATTACAGCATTGCAGACCTTTGGCATTCTAGCTGTTAATTTGTTGAGGTAATCTGGAGAAATTGCACCCCACGCTTCCAGAAGCAGCTCCCACAAGTTGGATTGGTTGGATGGGCACTTCTTGCGTACCATACGGTCAAGCTGCTCCCACAACAGCTCAATGGGGTTCAGATCTGGTGACTGCGCTGGCCACTCCATTACCGATAGAATACCAGCTGCCTGCTTCTGCTCTAAATAGTTCTTGCACAACATGGAGGTGTGTTTAGGGTCATTGTCCTGTTGTAGGATGAAATTGGCTCCAATCAAGCGCTGTCCACTGGGTATGGCATGGCGTTGCAAAATGGAGTGATAGCCTTCCTTATTCAGAATCCCTTTTACCCTGTACAAATCTCCCACCTTACCAGCACCAAAGCAACCCCAGACCATCACATTACCTCCACCATGCTTAACAGATGGCGTCAGGCATTCTTCCAGCATCTTTTCATTTGTTCTGCGTCTCACAAACGTTCTTCTTTGTGATCCAAACACCTCAAACTTGGATTCATCCGTCCACAACACTTTTTTCCAGTCTTCCTCTGTCCAACGTCTGTGTTCTTTTGCCCATCCTAATCTTTTTCTTTTATTGGTCAGTCTCAGATATGGCTTTTTCTTTGCCACTCTGCCCTGAAGCCCAGAATCCCGCAGCCGCCTCTTCACTGTAGATGTTGACACTGGTGTTTTGCGGGTACTATTTAATGAAGATGCCAGTTGGGGACCTGTGAGGCGTCTGTTTCTCAAACTAGAGACTCTAATGTACTTATCTTCTTGCTCAGTTGTGCAACGCGGCCTCCCACTTCTTTTTCTACTCTGGTTAGAGCCTGTTTGTGCTGTCCTCTGAAGGGAGTAGTACACACCGGTGTAGGAAATCTTCAATTTCTTAGCAATTGCTCGCATGGAATAGCCTTCATTTCTAAGAACAAGAATAGACTGTCGAGTTTCAGATGAAAGTTCTCTTTTTCTGGCCATTTTGAGCGTTTAATTGACCCCACAAATGTGATGCTCCAGAAACTCAATCTGCTCAAAGGAAGGTCAGTTTTGTAGCTTCTGTAACGAGCTAAACTGTTTTCAGATGTGTGAACATGATTGCACAAGGGTTTTCTAATCATCAATTAGCCTTCTGAGCCAATGAGCAAACACATTGTACCATTAGAACACTGGAGTGATAGTTGCTTGAAATGGGCCTCTATACACCTATGTAGATATTGCACCAAAAACCAGACATTTGCAGCTAGAATAGTCATTTACCACATTAGCAATGTATAGAGTGTATTTCTTTAAAGTTAAGACTAGTTTAAAGTTATCTTCATTGAAAAGTACAGTGCTTTTCCTTCAAAAATATGGACATTTCAATGTGATCCCAAACTTTTGAACGGTAGTGTACATCTGGGGTAGACAAGATTAGGAAGGGATATGAGACTTGTCATGGTGACATTTCCCCTTAGGTCTATATACGAAACTAGTCCGAGTCTTGCTGAAATAGCATCAGACCCACAGGTTCACTCAACTGCTCGACAGACCTGCTCTTGATGCCTGCCGGCCCGCTTACTGGATTTACTGTCTGTACTGCTAGTTACCACACCAACTGACCGACTATACCGCTCTCTATGTGACTGACAAGTGGGTTACGCAGTGACTGACTTGCTGAAGAGCTAGTGGCTAGCCGAATGGCTGACTGCCTTGCTCTCCTAGTTACTGATTGATGGCTCATGGCATTGATGTGTCCCTTCCTTTCCTTCACTTCCCACCTATCATAGCTTTGTGTTTCTTAGGCTGTCTGATTGATTGGGTAGCTGGCAGACTGATCAACTCACAACATACTTCCAGGAATACCACAGATTGTCCTCTCTCTTTATCATCTTTTTGCCCCCTCTGGATTGCAATTGTCCCTTATGCCTTTTAGTTCTTCCTTGTTTCAAAAAAGAAGGAAGGCGTTACACTGTGTCTTAGTGGACTTAGAAATAGCAAACGACAGGGTGCTGAGAGAGGAGGAGTGGTATTGTATGGGGAAGTTGGGAGTTGCTGAGAAGTATGTAGGAGTGGTGCAGGATATGTATGAGGGGAGTGTGACAATGGTGAGGTGTGTGGTTGGAATGACAGATGGGTTCAAGGTGGAGGTGGGAATACAGCAAGGATTGGCTCTGCGCCCTTTTTTGTTTGCAATGGTGATGGAGAGGTTGACAGACAAGATCAGGCAGGAGTCTCCATGGACGATGATGTTTGTGGATGACATTGTGATCTGTAGTGAGAGTAGGGTGCAGGTTGAGGAGAGCCTGGAGAGGTGGAGATATGCAGTGGTGAGAAGAGGAATGAAAGTCAGTAGGAGCAAGACGGAATACCTATGCATGAATGAGAGGGAGGACAGTGGAATGGTGAGGATACAAGGAGTAGAGGTGATGAAGGCATATGAGTTTAAATATTTGGGGTCAGCTGTCCAAAGTAACGGGGAGTGCAGGAGAGAGGTGAAGAAGAGAGTGCTGGCAGGGTGGGGTGGGTGGAGAAGAGTGTCAGGAATGATTTGCGACAGAAGGGTACCAGCAAGAGTTAAAGGGAAGGTTTACAGGATGGTTGTGAGACCAGCTATGTTATATGGTTTGGAGACAGTGGCACTGATGAAAAGACAGGAGGCGGAGCTGGAGGTGGCAGAGTTGAAGATGCTAAGATTTTCATTGGGAGTGACGAAGAAGGACAGGATTAGGAATGATTATGTTAGAGGGACAGCTCAGGTTGGACGGTTTGGAGACAAAGCAAGAGAGGCAAGATTGAGATGGTTTGGACAGGTGTGGAGGAGAGACGCTGGGTATATTGGGAGAAGGATGCTGAATATGGAGCTGCCAGGGAAGAGGAAAAGAGGAGGGCCAAAGAGGAGGTTTATGGATGTGGTGAGGGAGGACATGCAGGTGGCTGGTGTGACAGAGGAAGATGCAGAAGACAGGAAGAAATGGAAACGGATGATCCGCTGTTGCGACACCTACCAAGAGCAGCCGAAAGTAGTAGAAGCCTGTTTAAAAAAAAGACTGTGAATGCCGTATTCACCCTCAGTCAATATTTCTAACCCACGTCTTTTGTCAAAACCAAATTTGCACAATGGCTGACCGGACAGACAGCTGGCTGACTAACATTACAAGTGATCTCTTTTAACCCTCAATATGGTTTTTTTGTTGTTTTTTTGTTGTTTTTTTGGGGGGGGGGTCATGCAATTCTTAGCATTGCTTTCCTTCATAATAACACACTCAGACTCACTCTTGAGTGCTGCCTATGGGGCACTAAGCAGCTCCACCGAAGCATCCTTCTGTAGGTTTTAATCCTCATTTACAGGTTTCTCTCTCTCTCTCATACACACACACACACACCTGCCTTTGACTGTGTTCTCATCCCGCCTTTCCACTATTCCAGCTAAAAGTACTCACAAACACAACTGAGGATAACAGTGTTTCATTACTCTGGAATAAAGAGAAACGAGGGGGCAAGAGGGAAAGCAGGAGTCGAGCAAAGATAACAAGGGATATGTTGAACACATGACTACGAAAAAAACAAAAAATGACATAAATCATGATGATGAAGATACATTTTGCTAAGTTTGAGCTCAAACTAGCCTGTTCGTCACACATGTAGGGGAAATGAGTAAAAATCTGTGTAATATGCTTGCAGCCCACCAGTTCTTTAAGGCGGAGGATGTAGATAACTTTTTTGCTTTAACTTATCATTATGAAGCAAATGTTGATTGCGCAGTACACGGCTATAGAATTATGACACCATCGGCACTTAGCTAGGTTCCCTATAAGCCTCGCTTTAACGATGCAATTCTGTCTGCCACCGGGCACGATCTCGCAGGAAAATTAAGGCTCGATTTATGGCGCAGAGGAAGTGCATCAACCACCCAGTAGTGGGCTAGGCCAGTGGTTCCCAACCTTTTTGGGGTCCTGGACCCCCTGCGTATTTTTGATCTACCCTGAGGACCCCTCCACCTGATCTTGGGGGAGGGGGGTTACAATTTGATAGAAACAGTAGAAACTGCATTTTAAATTGCATTATAGCATTTATTCACTCTTTGGGGCAAAAATAAGAGCTTTCAGTTGTAACTTAGATATATGTAACAAAACAGAATTCTTATGCAGTAACTTTCAGATATATGTAACAAAACAGAATATGTAGTCAGTAACTTTCAGATATATGTAACAACAGAATTTTTATGCAGTAACTTTTAACAATGCAAATGGGAGCGAGATCTCTTATTAAAATACAATAAATTACACTTTTGAAAAAGACGTAATTAGAGAAAAAAGTCCTGTTACCCTATATAGTTTAGGTAGATAAAGGTCTCAGTCACATTTGAGTAAAATAATCCTATTTCTATAAATGTCATAGGATCTTTTTTTTAAAGATATTTTATTTTCACGGACCCCTTGCAATTACACCACGGACCCCTAGGGGTCCGCGGACCCCCGGTCGAGAAACACTGGGCTAGGCAATGGTGGAACAACCAAAGTGACAATGGAAACTCTACCCACTAAAAGAAAAAAGAACCCAGCTGACAGAGGACACGAAGAAGGTGAAGAGGGAGAGTGTTAGAAACAGAGGTACAACAAGAGTGAACATCAGACGAGCATTCACTCGATGGAGAGCGCTCCGGTGTTGTATCGAACTCCGGCTAGGGGGAGACAGATCTCGATGGGTAAACAGAGTTCGATACAACACCCGGGACTTGAGGGTTCCAATCTGTTATTCAGTTGGCATTATTTGTACTGGATCAGTAAGTAACACAACCTGCCTACTTATAAGTACTACCTGATCACAGAAAACTGAATCAGTTCATCTGGACACAATGTTTATTGAGAGAAACCTTTCAGCTTTCTGTTATTTCCTCACCTTACCTTATCTTGGACTTGAGCATGCATAAAAGACAATACTACCGGATGTTTTACTCTGCTTTTATTATAGCACTGGGATTAAACGGCACTGCTAATAAATGGAAAGCGACTGCAGCGCAAACAATAATACCACTTGGAATTGCTGGGGGGGGGGAGTTCAAAAGTTGTCTACTTCCACTTTAATGATGAAAAAAGTCCTGTTAGGTGAGAATCTGTGCAATGTTTATTAACCTTTTCTGCTGACTGTATCTTTTAAGTAATACAGACGAGCACTCTACCAGCAGAAGCACGCAGGAGTCTTTTAATCTATATTTTTAAAGGCAACACTGTTATGAGGCTGCATTGCTCTTTGTACTCTTTGGTGAACATATACAGTGCATCTTTGGTACTTCAAATGTATGACAGCATAGCCTTTGGTCCAGAGAGCCCAATTTGTGCAGATGTGGAGGAACAGCGGTGCAAAGAGATCTTTACAATGTTATGTGTATACGCATTGGCATATTTTTGTGTGTGTGTGTTTGTATGTGTGAGAGAGAGGTGGGATAAAACTCCTCCAGTTATTTTAGTAACTTAAATGACATCCATGCTTTTATTGAAACATTTTCTCTCTCTCATGCGCACACACACACACACACACAAACACAAAACTATCAAGAGAGCAAGGCCAGGGGGAGCCAAAGGCACATAAGTGCTGAACTTTATATTCCACACCAGCCATGTTTGAATCAACAACCTTGTTTTTTTAATCAGACTGAATGTTGAACCGGTTTACAGGTAAACACAATAAATTTTCAGAGACCTTCTACAGCACAGTTTCTGTTCTGTCCTTTCAAATTATCAATAACAGCTAGGATGTCAGCGCATCATATTGCAAACGTGACAAACCTGATAAGTCCCAGATGGCTATCTCTCTGCCATGGAGTTGAGCCTGCACAAACCAACTAGTGGTGCACAAGAAAAACAAAACAAAAAAGAAAAAACAAGCCGGCCCAGAACAAACCCACTTCAATAATCATTTTGCACAACCGCTCTGTTTTACTGCTTGCAGCAAGTCCTAGATTGGAGAGCGGGATGTAAGAGATGATACAAACTGACTACACCGACGGAGACAAAAGTAAGACTGACCCAGGGCTCGGCAGTGCAAAGTTAGTACAAAATCCTGCACAGACATGTATGTGTGTTATTGCAGGGGTGCAGGTACCCATTTGTTGATGGGTATGCAACATCAACTTTGCCCCCCACCCCCGCATCGTCAAATTTCAGTGTTGTCAGTATAGCATGAAGGAAGTCATATATGTACAAAAGGCAAAAACTATTTACGATAAGATGTACTTTAATAATCCCCATGGGGAAATTCATCCTCTGCATTTAACCATTGCCAACACACACACTGTAAGCAGTGGGCAGCCGTGTAGCTAGGAGAAGTGGGCAGCTGCCGTGCAGCGTCCAGGGACCTAGTTCTTCTTTCCATTGCCTTGGTCAGGGGCACAGACAGGAGTGTTAACCCTAACATGCATGTCTTTTTGATGGTGGGAAACCAGAGCACCCAGAGAAATCCTACCACAGACACTGGGAGAACATGACAACTCCACACAGAAAGGACCTGCGACGGCCTGGGGTTCAAACCCAGGACCTTCTTGCTGTGAGGCAACAGTGCTACCCACTGGGCCACCGTGGTGCCATTATTTACTTAAACAGATCAATTTAATGACTATCTTAATCATTAAGTTACATTTCATGACGATGCACTAGTTTTTGGGAACCATTAACAACTACTGTATACACATACGTATACACACACATATATACATATATGTATATATACACATATATACATATATATATATATATATATATATATATATATATATACACACCGTTTTTGTTTTTTTTCAAAGGGAAAACATCAATGGTGTTGGTAAGCGTGCTCAACAGATGAGGAGCGGAATGTATATATATATATATTTCCATCCATTATCCAAACCACTTATCCTGCTGTAAGGGTCGCGGGGATACGCTGGAGCCTATCCCAGCAGTCATTGGGCGGCAGGTGGGGAGACACCCTGGACAGGCCGCCAGGCCATTTTCCCTTTTTCTCCCCAATTGTACTTGGCCAATTACCCCACTCTTCCGAGCTGTCCCGCTCGCTGCTCCACACTCTCTGCTGATCCAGGGATGGCTGCAGACTACCATATGCCTCCTTTGATACATGTGGACTCACCAGCTGCTTCTTTTCACCTGACAGTGAGGAGTTTCACCAGGGGGACGTAGCACATGGGAGCATCATGCCATCCCCCCCAATTCCCCCTCCCCCAAAAGGTTCCCCCGACCGACCAGAGGAGGCGCTAGTGCAGCGACCAGGACACAGACCCACATCCGGCTTCCCACCTGCAGACACGGCCAATTGCGTCTGTAGGGACGCCCGACCAAGCTGGAGGTAACACGGATTCCAACCGGCGATCCCCATGTTGGTAGGCAACGGAGTAGACCGCAATGCCACCCGGACACTGACTTTGTATAATTTGATGGATTATAAAAATGTATCATCATCTACAGCACAAGTGGGTGGACAGATATTTAGCCATCGACAAATAATCAATCACAAAATGGTACAGGTGGCACGGTGTGCCGTGGTTAGTGTGGTCGCCTCACAGCAAGAAGGTCCTGGGTTCGAGCTCCGGGGTTGTCCAACCCTGGGGGTCGTCCTCTGTGTGGAGTTTGCATGTTCTCCCTGTGTCTGCGTGGGTTTCCTCCGGGTGCTCCGGTTTTCCTCCCACAGTCCAAAGACATGTAGGTCAGGTGAATCAGCCGAACTAAATTGTCCCTTGGTGTGTATGTGTGTGTGTGTGGGCCCTGTGATGGACTGGCGGCTTGTCCAGGGTGTCTCCCCGCCTGCTGCCCAATGACTGCTGGGATAAGCTCCAGCATCCCCATGACCCTGAGAGCAGATTAAGCGGTTTGGATAATGAATGAATGAATAAATGCTACAATAAGGATTTTTTAAAATAAAAATAAAGTATTGTAAATAGTCGCACTTACTTCGCGTAAAACATCGTAACAAAAAACCAACAACTAAAAAACAGACAGCCACGGTGGCATGTTTCTAACTTTTGCGATCAAAATGTTTTCCCCCTTGGAAATAACTGCAAATGTACCAATTTAAAATTCACTTCAAATTTCTCGATAGCACAGCTTCTCGTATCATAGGTTCTCCTGTTTTCCTAAAGTCTCAGGTCTCACAAGAAATACACTAAAAAGTTTATTCTGTCTTTCAAACTTACAACAAAGACAAGAGACGGCTCAAAGCAACAACATCTCATTAAAGATGTACACACTATCACACACGACTTCATCAAAGGACCAAAACATGTTGAAAGTCAATACACAACATTATCATTCATGTCACTTATAGGTTTTTTTTTTAATCTACATTGATTGGGATCACCCTGAAAAACAGCGAAGGAGGAAGACGGCCTAATTTATCTTTAGAATATGTTTCAGTTGAGGAAGACACAGGTTTTAAGATTGGATCCATTAGTGAGGTGTTTGAAGTTGATGCAAACATGTTTTGTTCAGACTTGCCTGTGAGAAGGCTGCATATCATTGATGTCTTACAAACATCTTGTATGTCCAATCGCTGCAATTAAAATTGCTATAATCAATAGCCAGCACTGTCTCCGGGGTGTGAAGCATGTTCAGATAAGATAAAGTATTACTGCTCAACACCGCCGATAAGACATGTTAGTGTAGACAACCAGGTATCTCAACCAAAATAGGACAAAAAATACACTACCGTTCAAAAGTTTTGGATCACATTGAAATGTCCATATTTTTGAAGGAAAAGCACTGTACTGTTCAATGAAGATAACTTTAAACTAGTCTTAACTTTAAAGAAATACACTCTATACATTGCTAATGTGGTAAATGACTATTCTAGCTGCAAATGTCTGGTTTTTGGTGCAATATCTACATAGGTGTATAGAGGCCCATTTCAAGCAACTATCACTCCAGTGTTCTAATGGTACAATGTGTTTGCTCATTGGCTCAGAAGGCTAATTGATGATTAGAAAACCCTTGTGCAATCATGTTCACACATCCGAAAACAGTTTAGCTCGTTACAGAAGCTACAAAACTGACCTTCCTTTGAGCAGATTGAGTTTCTGGAGCATCACATTTGTGGGGTCAATTAAACGCTCAAAATGGCCAGAAAAAGAGAACTTTCATCTGAAACTCGACAGTCTATTCTTGTTCTTAGAAATGAAGGCTATTCCATGCGAGAAATTGCTAAGAAATTGAAGATTTCCTACACCGGTGTGTACTACTCCCTTCAGAGGACAGCACAAACAGGCTCTAACCAGAGTAGAAAAAGAAGTGGGAGGCCGCGTTGCACAACTGAGCAAGAAGATAAGTACATTAGAGTCTCTAGTTTGAGAAACAGACGCCTCACAGGTCCCCAACTGGCATCTTCATTAAATAGTATCCGCAAAACACCAGTGTCAACATCTACAGTGAAGAGGCGGCTGCGGGATTCTGGGCTTCAGGGCAGAGTGGCAAAGAAAAAGCCATATCTGAGACTGACCAATAAAAGAAAAAGATTAAGATGGGCAAAAGAACACAGACATTGGACAGAGGAAGACTGGAAAAAAGTGTTGTGGACGGATGAATCCAAGTTTGAGGTGTTTGGATCACAAAGAAGAACGTTTGTGAGAAGCAGAACAAATGAAAAGATGCTGGAAGAATGCCTGACGCCATCTGTTAAGCATGGTGGAGGTAATGTGATGGTCTGGGGTTGCTTTGGTGCTGGTAAGGTGGGAGATTTGTACAGGGTAAAAGGGATTCTGAATAAGGAAGGCTATCACTCCATTTTGCAACGCCACGCCATACCCAGTGGACAGCGCTTGATTGGAGCCAATTTCATCCCACAACAGGACAATGACCCTAAACACACCTCCAAATTGTGCAAGAACTATTTAGAGCAGAAGCAGGCAGCTGGTATTCTATCGGTAATGGAGTGGCCAGCGCAGTCACCAGATCTGAACCCCATTGAGCTGTTGTGGGAGCAGCTTGACCGTATGGTACGCAAGAAGTGCCCATCCAACCAATCCAACTTGTGGGAGCTGCTTCTGGAAGCGTGGGGTGCAATTTCTCCAGATTACCTCAACAAATTAACAGCTAGAATGCCAAAGGTCTGCAATGCTGTAATTGCTGCAAATGGAGGATTCGTTGACGAAAGCAAAGTTTGATGTAAAAAAAATCTTATTTCAAATACAAATCATTATTTCTAACCTTGTCAATGTCTTGACTCTATTTTCTATTCATTTCACAACATATGGTGGTGAATAAGTGTGACTTTTCATGGAAAACACAAAATTGTTTGGGTGATCCCAAACTTTTGAACGGTAGTGTATATACCCAGCTTGATTTGCATACTGCTCCTTTTTTTTATAGCAACTTTGAAGAGCTGTGATTTGACTGGCTGAATCCTCCCAAAATGTCAAAATGAGTCAAAAGCTAACTTTTCTAGCCATTGTGAGGACACCAGTTGACAACAACAGAAACAATGAAAACTTCTGGTGACATTCAAAGCAGACAAACACCTTTATGACTTCTTATGGCTCGGCTGTCAGATGCTTAACATTTTGACTGACCCAAACACGTTAATGGGTTCCATTAAAATGACATGAGCAAGCATGAAATAAAGATTGAAAACTTGGTGACAAGTAGCGGCCCTTCATACAAGACTGCTCATTTGTTTTGTGTGAAATGAACAGCGGCATCTTGAAACAGGGGTGGAAGGGTATTCTTTTGCAAGATGCACTGAGTTTCTTCCGGGTGAAAAAAGAAAATGTTACTCTGAACTTGCATCAAACACACATTCACACGGTTCTCTACTTCCCTCCTCACCCCCTCTCACTCTCTCTTTTCCTCACCTCTCTCTCCTTCCCTCACCTTTTACTGCCATTCCACATTTTAAAGGTAGCTCAAGATGAATGTTTGCTTTGAAGCTGTCAGAGTGGCGACCTTATCAAGGATATATGTATGTATGTATGTATGTATGTATGTATGTATGTATGTATGTATGTATGTATGTATGTATGTATGTATGTATATATATATATATATATATATATATATATATATATATATATATATATATGTATAACTTTGTTAAAAGAAACACTCAATGGCTGGGAAGGTGCTCAACAAATAAGGAGCAAAATAATCCAGTGAGTAAATGTCTCATAAACAATTTACTTGACTCACTGGATTTATGTATATATACACACACACACACACTAGCATTCCATCGGTTCCATTTTCTCGGCCCTTGTCGATCCTTGATCCCGTGGAACTTCAAGTTCCTGACTGACAAGCAGGTGCTGGCTAACCTACCAGACATTGTGGTGGTCGACAAGGAGCAGAAGACAGCAGTAGTGATCTACGTAGCAATCTCAAGTGGTGGCAACATCAGGAAGAAAGAACATGAGAAGCTAGAGCAGTGTTTCTCAACCCAGTCCTCAAGGAACCCCTATCCTGCAGATTTTAATTATAACCTTGCATAGGTAGCCCTGCTTGTACTTACTCGACCAATGATCTCGCAGCACTTAATTATGCAAGGTGTGCAACATCTGACAAAATTCATTGCTGATTGGTTGAATAACTACAAACAGCTACCTATTCAGGGTTGCAAAGAAAATATGCATGATAGGGGTTCCTTGAGGACTGGGTTGAGAAACACTGAGCTAGAGAAACACCAAGGGCTGAGGGAAGAACTAGATCAGATGTGGAAGGTGAAATCCACAGTAGTCCCAGTGGTAATAGGAGCACTAGGAGCTGTGACCCCCAGACAGGGAGAGTGGCTCCAGCAGACTCCAGGAACAACATCTGAGGTCTCTGTCCAGAAGAGTGCAGTCTTAGGAACAGCTAAGATTCTGCGCAGAACCCTCAAACTCCCAGTCCTCTGGTAGAGGACCTGAGCTTGAGGAAGACAACACACCACCCGAAAACGGGTGAGAAGGATATATATATATACTATATCCACACACACACACACACACACACACACACAATACTGCAATGTATTAAAACTTTTTTTCATATATATATATATATATATATATATATATATATACACACAGTGGTGTGAAAAAGTGTTTGCCCCCTTCCTGATTTCTTATTTTTTTGCATGTTTGTCACACTTGAATGTTTCAGATCATCAAACAAATTTAAATATTAGACAAAGATAACACAAGTAAACACAAAATGCAGTTTTTTTAATGAAGGTTTTTATTATTAAGGGAAAAGAAAAATCCAAACCTACATGGCCCTGTGTGAAAACGTGATTGCCCCCCCCCCTGTTAAAACATAAATTAAGTGTGGTTTATCACATCTTTGGAAAGCTGAGTTCAATTTCTCTAGCATTACCCAGGCCTGATTACTGCCACACCTCTTCTCAATCAAGAAATCACTTAAATAGGACCTGCCTGACAAAGTGAAGTAGACCAAAAGATCCTCAAAAGCTAGATATCGTGCTGCGATCCAAAGAAATTCAGGAACAAATGAGAAACAAAGTAATTGATATCTATCAGTCTGGAAAAGGTTATAAAGCCATTTCTAAAGCTTTGGGACTCCAGCGAACCACAGTGAGAGCCATTATCCACAAATGGCGAAAACATGGAACAATGGTGAACCTTCCCAGGAGTGGCCAGCCGACCAAAATTACCCCAAGAGCGCAGCGATGACTCACCCAGGGGTCACAAAAGACCCCGCAACATAATCCAAATAACTGCAGGCCTCATTTGCCTTAGTTAAGGTCAGTGTTCATGACTCCACCATAAGAGAGAGACTGGGCAAAAATGGCCTGCATGGCAGAGTCCCAAGACGAAAACCACTGCTGAGCAAAAAGAACATAAAGGCTCATCTCAGTTTTGCCAGAAAACATCTTGATGATCCCCAAGACTTTTGGGAAAATACTCTATGGACTGACGAGACAAAAGTTGAACTTTTTGGAAGGTGTGTGTCCCATTATATCTGGCGTAAAAGTAACACAACATTTCAGAAAAGGACCATCATACCAACAGTAATATATGGTGGTCTGGGGCTGATTTGCTGCTTCAGGACCTGGAAGACTTGCTGTGGTAAATAGAACCATGAATTCTGCTGGCTACCAAAAAATCCTGAAGGAGAATGTCCCGGCCATCTGCTCGTGACCTCAAGCTCAAGCGCACTTGGGTTCTGCAGCAGGACAATGATCCAAAACACAGCAGCAAGTCCACCTCTGAATGGCTTAAGAAAAAAAAAATGAGGACTTTGGAGTGGCCTAGTCAAAGTCCTGACCTGAATCCGATTGAGATGCTGTGGCATGACCTTAAAAAGGCGGTTCATGCTCGAAAACCCTCCAATATGGCTGAATTAAAACAATTCTGCAAAGATGAGTGGGCCAAAATTCCTCCACAGCGCTGTAAAAGACTCATTGCCAGTTATCGCAAACGCTTGATTGCAGTTGTTGCTGCTAAGGGTGGCCCAACCAGTTATTAGGTTTAGGGGGCAATCACTTTTTCACACAGGGCCATGTAGCTTTGGATTTTTTTCCCCCCTTAATAATAAAAACCTTCATTTAAAAACTGCATTTTGTGTTTACTTGTGTTATCTTTGTCTAATATTTAAATCTGTTTGATGATCTGAAACATTTAAGTGTGACAAACATGCGAAAAAATAAGAAATCAGGATGGGGGCAAACACTTTTTCACACCACTATATATATATTTGCTCGGCTCAAATTCCTCCACTGAGCAAGCATCTCCACAACCTCAGATTATAACTTTCCACCATCTGATGACTTGCTGTTAGCAGGCTTTTTCATTTATTTATTCATTTGTTTATAAGCTATCGCTCCTCATCCTCATGTGTCAGTTCTTTCTATTTCTTATTGACGTGGAGGCACCGTGTTGATTATAAACAACAAGACATTTTTTAAGGGTTGAGGCTGTAGGTTAAAGCGGGAGGCGAAGAGGGTCGGATGCTAGTCAGAGAAAAATATATGTAAGGACCTTTTAAAATCTAAAAATCTTTGGTACTTCATTTACCAGCATGCTTGTGTCTTAAACATTTCCTGTGTGGGTGTGGTTTCCAAACATGTGGACCAATAGGATGTACTTGTATTTGAATTTTTGTTATCAGCCAATGATATGATGAGGAGTGTTCTGCCCGCGAAATCGCGGGGTCGCAACGGTTGATCTCCTCGCGAAAAAGGAAGGAGCTTCCAGATTCAGCAGGACTCCAAGGGGAGAGGTCCCATTTTTTTTTATCTCTCTCTGCAGCCCCGTTTGAGTGCCTGTTTCGCGGAGACTTTGTACACAGCCGTGTACTGGGCCCGCATTTGAGGACCAGAGGGTTGCGATTGGCCCACCGCCGTGCGCTTGCTGGTGGGGTTTGTTTTGGGTCTGATTGTTTCGTTTCCCACCGGAGGACCATTGTCTTCGCCGGGGTGTTCGGAACGTTGCGACCTGTGGCCATCTTGCGGGTGGAGGCCCTGCCGGGGAGCCGACAGCTAGCACAGCGCCGTCCATCCTTTGGACTGCGCACAGCCTCCCGGTCGTGGGAGCGTTGGGTTGTGAGTAACCTGGACAGATCACTTACACTGACACACACACCCACACTTTTGTCTCGTCGCCTCGGCATCGTAGGGTGGCTGCCTTGCCCTGCGCTCAGACAACTGGTTTAATGTGCACCAACGGGCCCCAACAGAAAGCGCTGGGTATTTTTGTATTCTTTTGATACTATCTTTCTGTTTATTGTGAACGGTTGTCACACCCTGTGAAATTTTAATTAATGTTTAGTTGATCAACAGTACCACACTCATGTGGTACTCTCTGTTTTCTCTCTCTCTCTCTCTCTCTCTCTCTCTCATTACTATCCAATAAATCCTATTATTATTAATTACATTTCAGGTGTATTGGTAGCTCATTTACTGTTAGAGTGCTGGTAATAAGCGTGTGCGGTACTTCAGTACACAGCAGGGTTACACAATCTGCCTTAACCACAGGTTTGTTTAAATTCTGGGAAGATACACCATTCACTAGCCTTAGGTAAGTGTAGTATTTTCTCAGTGGAGGCACCGCACTACTACACTGATAAATATCTTGGTTAATTATTGCTATTATCATTTATCACTATTATTGTCATTAGTGGCACTAGCCTACTAGTGCGCAGGAGGTTCGGCCAGCTCACATTTCCACCGCTGAGAACTCAGGATCCTGTTGCGCCATTGGATTATATTGTAACACTTTAGTAACTGGTAGCATTAGGATGCTGTCTTGTCTAAATATGCTTGGCGTTGCCCGCCAGTGAAGAAGGGGTTACATATAGAAAGATGGTGAGTGAGCTGAGCATAACCCTCCACCACCTCCTTCTCCCCTCTCTTATCCACTTCAGTTGTGTATGCATCACCTCTAATATCCCTGGCAAGCAGTCAAAGTGCCGGGAGTGCGAGTGGGGTGGGTTCACGTGATGAGGAGCAATTTCATTCAGCTCATCAAGTACCTCCATTATGAGGGTACAGCGAGACAGTAATGTTGTGGATTACATTAAGATACAGGAGTCTGAAGGATACAAACCTATCACTTCCTCCAGCTTCCACGGATGCTAAAGCCTATCCCAGGATGCGTTCTGTTCATCTTTAACTAGCCTGCTTTAGTTGAAAACTAAAATTTAATTACTGTGGACTTTTAAATAGCTATTTTTACTATTCTTTCTTATTAAAAGAATTATTCATATCTATACAGCCAGGTCACATATAGCTTTATTCACCCTTCTTTTAAATAACACTATATTTGGAAGGCTTTTCCCAGTCTTCATACAGGCAAGCGACATCCCACATTCAGAATACTCAAATTTGTTATTTTGTTTTCTAAAAATCAAGATGTAACAATCCTCATACACAAGCCCCAAACAGTGGGTTACAGGGTTATATGTATGTAGTCATGTTAATGAAGTTATCAAGAAGGCATCTTTCATTATTACAGTTACAGTAGTTAGGTCCAAACACCAATATGCCGGAATCAAAGCCCTCTAAACCCAGCCTAAACAGATTAAACATAACTATACCAGTAAGTAAGGCCCACTCCAAGTTCATGTCAAAAACCAATCCCCACTTGATACATCTAGCACCCAACAGGCCATCCAATAACTTCTACTAGTTTAGCTACTGGTCCAAACAGCGAACATCTACAGGAAAGATTGACAGCTGGTTTGACAAGGCCTGCTAGGCTAATCTGAAAAAAGATTGCACCGCAGTCTATCAAGAATCCCATTCACTAAAATAAGGTTATACTAACAGGCTGAAAGCATGGCTGCTGTGATGGCTGGCTTGATCTGATCAAATGGGATTGTACCAAACATCAACAGTTGCTCCAGTCAGGTTGGACTCCTCTGTTCAGAAGACACCTCACCGGATACAACTGTCAGCCCTCCATAAACAAAGCAAGTGTACATCGCCGCTTTTCTGCTGGGCATTATGGGAGCTATGAGCAAGATTACCCATGATTCCACTTTTGTTTATAACCTATCTTTGTTTATAACTTAAACAAAAGTGCTGTCAAATTATTTTGATATGGATTATGAATAACAAGATGAACAATAGCAGCAACAACAATAATGAAAACAATAATAACAATTCTAAGTTGTTTTTGTTTTTTTTGGATCCTCCCCCCCTTTTCTTCCCAATTACCCCACTCTTCCAAGCCATCCCGGTCGCTGCTCCACTCACTCTGCCAATCCGGGGAGGGCTGCAGACTACCACATGCCTCCACCAATACATGTGGAGTCACCAGCTGCTTCTTTTCACCTGACAGAGGAGTTTCGCCAGGGGGACATAGCGCGTGGGAGGATCACGCTATCCCCCCCCCCGAACAGGTGCTCCGACCGACCAGAGGAGGCGCTAGTGCAGCAACCAGGACACATGTCCACATCCAGCTTCCCACCCGCAGACTGGGCCAATTGTGTCTGTAGGGAGGTAACACAGGGATTCAAACCGGCGATCCCCGTGTTGGTAGGCAACAGAATAGACCACCACACTACCCAGACGCCCACAATTCTAAGTTTTAAGTGCAGGTTTGATGGAAACTTGTCTTAATTCACACCGATTTATTTTGTGACATTTACTCACTCGTAATTTATTTCAAATACACAGATCATAAATCAGATTTCAATACCGGATCGGTCGAGGCCCGGGTTACCAATGACCACCACCGGTACTGTTGGCCAGCAGCATGCTGGTGGAAACTATGCTACGGTTGGGCGAAGGAGAAGGAGAGGGGGCAGATGGCTGGTGTAACAGAGGAAGATGCAGAGGACAGGAGGAGATGGAAACTGATGATCCACTATGGCGACCCCTAACGGGAGCAGCTGAAAATAGTAGTAGAAGCAGATTCACTTGAAATTTATTTCAACGTTATATAGAAACATGACTATAGAGTCCTTCAGAATCCTATCTCGTATCTGTCTTATATAGTCCATGGGCCAGACGATATTTCGGTACACTCAAGGTGGCAAAACTTACTTATAATTTTTGAAAGGATCCATGTCTGTAGATGATATTTTGGTATGATAACCATTCCTGAGTGGCAGCTGTATCACAGTTATCAGCTCATGAAGTTAACCACCTGCTAAACTAAATTGCATTTTAGACGCTGGTGCATATCCTGGTTTAGCCTCATGGTCAGGACATTTTTCAATGTTCTATAATATTGTCTTTGGTATCATTTTAAAGGGGATCTTCTTAGCTTTCATTCAAGCCCTGTTGTGGATATTTCTCACAAATATAGAGGTCACTTGAGCTCTTCAACCCGTCAATAACACACATCTTTCTGCAATGTTCGCCTAAACTATATACTTTCTTTTAGCCCTGTGGCATCTAGGAATATCAGGGACACGAAACACAAAACCTGGAATACTCACAGGACTGTAAAGATTCAGAAAATGTATAATATACCCATACTATTTCATTGTGTGAGGTGATTGTGAGCCTTAAATGAGAACTAGACCAAAGCCAGTTAGGTCACAAACTGGTCTCTATACATTTGTTTAAATACACAATCAAAATACATGATAAAAAGGAATACCATAGTGGGGTAATGAACTATTTTAATATTTTAAACAACATTGACATTTACATATACTTAGTCAATGATACATGTAATCTCATATCATTAGTGGGTATATGTAATGGTAATGGGTAGGGTAATTGGTATATGTGAATATGGTTACATTATTGTTATCAAGCTCTGGGTAACCAAGTCCAGAATCAACATCCTGTGCATCAATAGACTACTACCACAGTAATACCATCAGAATCATCACACTGTCATTCATCAAACTGCTCGTTTCTCTCATCATCTGACTCCCCAAGTTCAAAGTCCAGTTCTGGACCATCCTGCTGTTTTTGGTTACTGCAGGTCTGTAACCTGCACATGTCTGTGCATGGAAGTCCATTTGACAGGCACATGAAGCTTGGCATTTTGCATGAATGCACACACTTGCATGTTAGCATTTCCAAGACCACATCTGGTGCAGGTGGGGAGCGCATCCAGTAAATGGCCAGCTTGCCTTCATCGTCTGTCCATCCATACTCAGTAGGGCTTGGCACCACAGGGTTAGCCTGCAGACAGCACTTCCATATTGCTGCCTGATAGTTGGCTCGTTGAACATGCATAAAGAGACAGTCTCTACATGGTGGCAGCTGGCTGGACTCAACCTCTCCCCTTTTGGTGCAGAAGAGCTGGTAACGCAGTTTGTTCACCTCAGCAGTGCTGCTATTAGCAACATACATCCGACAGGTGAACTGCTCAATTTTCTGGAACAGCTCATCACTCACATTCCATGTCTGTCCCAGTTGACTAAAAGTCTCTTGGCAGGAAGTGTGCTTTCTCACTATCTTCAGGGCATTCAGCTTCCCTCGACCAGCGAATGCACTGACAGTGTCGCAGCCTGTGAAGGCATGTAAGCCAATTAGGCTGTCACAGATGCTGTCTCCAAGTGAACTTGCCAGTTTGGTGATGTCGACAAACCGTGGGCAGTTCTGAGTCCCACACTTCTGGTAGATGGGACAGGTGATGTCCTTCTGGAAGCCAAGACAAAGCACCATGACATCAGTGTCCTCAGCTGTGATGATAACTGACTTTGAGCCCGCATTTGCTGCATGCAATGCATGCAGGAGCAGACGGGTGTCAGCTTCTTCATGTGTGGAGTGCAGTTCTGCTGCTTCCTCACACCCATCTTCTGTCAACTTGTAGCAGGTTTCCTCACAGGTCATGTACAACACCTTGCCATGCAGCATAGCTCTGTATCGTGGGAGTTTCCACTCTTCCACCAGAAACTTGATGAGACTGGTCTTGTTGGAGGAACTGCACAGAAATTTTCTCCACTGCTGGACGTGGTGTCCCCCTGCAAGATTCTTGTACTGGAGGGTGATGTCTCCACCCCGGTTCAGTCGTTCAGCATCTTTGATCGAAGTCTGGTGATAGACATCAAAAACAACATCAATCCTCCCACTCTGTGCTCCCTCATGGAGGACCTGGGTCAAGGCTGACTCTGCCACCTGTGCAAAGGTTTTGTTGTTGCCATTCATTTTTTGGACCAGGCTCATCCCATCAATGATGGAAGTAGATGGGATTGGGATGTCTTCTGCAGGAGATACATTCTTTTCAAGCTCTCTGGCAAGTGCAGCCTTGTTTGTTTTTCGTAAGGACCCATCAGCATTTGCCAGTGCCCATGGTAGTGGGCCCAATGGGTAGGCAAAGACATCCTTCAGATTCACCTTCCTGCTTTCAGCCACCGGGATCATGTGACTGAAAAGGTTTCTATCTGCCTTCAGAACCACATCCTGTGCTTTCTTTCCATGAGCTTGTTTTGTGCTGACATTGGAGAATGTTTTCAGACTTTGCTTGGTCATCTTGTCGTGGAATTTCACAGGTGGTGGGTCTGCATCTAACCTTGTTTGCTGGAATGCTTGGTAGGCCTCTTCTCCTTTCTCAAGAGCTCTCAAGACATCTGGGCGTAGTAGTAGGGGAGGTAGCGTGCATAATTTATCCTGTCATAAGCAAAGCACCATGGGATCATTGCTCGAATGCTAGCCAAGTGTAGCATCCAGTCTCCCTCTCTGGATGCTCGGATGAGCCCCAACAAGATTTCAACCATGTCCAAATAGGACATCCAGAAGTTCGAGAGGCTGCCGTTTCCACCTCTAAGGAACTCACGGTAGACTTCAAATAGATCCATGATGCGTGTACAAGAGCTGTTCTCGAGGACCTCCTTCAAAGCATGTTGTGAGACTTCTTTCCCAAGGCTGTCAATGGTCTCCAGTGTCTCATTCAGGTGAACCATGTCATTCCTGTGAGTTTCTTCCAACCAGGACAGGAAACCATTCAAGGTCAGTCGCATGAGAGCCTCATACAGGAGCTTGTGTAGTCGCACTGCCCTGTTGTACTTGCGGCCATCCATAACACCAGCAATTGAGCCTTCTGCAATCATGCCAGACTCAATGCAGAGGTCTTTGAGTCCAGCATCTTGGAAACGCTTTCCTATTATTGCCAGCAGTGTGCAGATGGTGTGGAATACCCCAAGCCTAACGATGATATCATGGAACTTGTCATGGTGTTTCCATGTGATCTCGACAGCCTTCGCATACAGGGCTTGGTCAAAGACACAGACAATCTTCCTCAGGCCTAAGCACTGCATGATGCTCAGTGACTGGTTAAGCACCTCGTTGACAGTAGACATTTGTGTTGCTGGAGCATTGATGGTAGGCAGATAGCCTATATTGTCGGGGATGACCGTCATCTCTCCTCGAGTCAGGATGTTGAAGCCTGTCCAGCTGCTGACTGACTGTTCTTCTTGTTGTGACATGCGTGCTAGGACCCAAAGAAGGTTTTTCTGTCTGGCAAGCTTAGTATTGGCTGCAGTATCGGCATCTGACTTTTTGCTTTGTGGTGGCCCTACCCGTTGTCCAGCATTGTAAGTTGGTAACATTGGTGGGGGTCCATCAATGCTTCTCTTCTTTGTTTTGGGAACAGTGGGCATGGGTTGGACAGGAAGTGGGTTGACTGGCTTTGCTTGCACAGCAATCCCATTGACTGTGAGATGTTCCCTCACCACTGACAGTTTCTTCAAGACGGTCGATATTGTCCCAGGCTAAAGTTGTGAATATGCCAGGATGGATGTTAGCTGGAAGGGCAATGCCACTCCCTGATGATGAGAGTTTCTGGAGACACAGGGCAGTGTTGATCTCTTCCATCTGTGAATAGGACACACTGTGACCAAGTCGGTTGAGGATGTTTATCAACTCTACATTTCCTGTCAACGATTTGACACTGAATGGCAGAACAATGTGCTTGGAAGGCTTGGTATTTCCACATGTCACTGCATATACTATGTCATGGCCAAATGACTGCAGAAGGCACTGCACTCTCTGGGATGCATGATCAGGATCATTTGAGCCTGTGAGTAGAGAGTACAGGAAGATAATGAGCGACTCTGGAATGGTAGGACATTCTGCTTCTGGTTTGACTTCAGGCGGCCAGGTTTGAGGAACATCTTGACTTTTAATGTCTGCTGTCAATTTGATGGCTGCTTTGGCTATAACATCTTGTGCACTGACACTTTTCAGGGTCTGCAGCTCCCTTTTGAGAGACTGATTTTCTTTGGCAAGTTCCCTCATGGACAAGTTATCGGGATAGAGGAGGAATTTTCCTTTCTCATCAGGGAATATCTGCAAGGCTCCAGCAAACTCACTCTCCAGGTTTTGCCTTATGTGCTTCTTGGTTGATTCCTTGACTTGGGCAATGCCTTGGGAGTTCATTGAAGCTACCAGTCTAGAAGAGAGATCAGTCATTGTCATCACTTGAGGATTGCCAAAAAGCTCCATCCTGATGAAGAGGAACAGCTCATTGTATGCCTTATTCACAGCAGCTTCATACTGGGCTGCAGCATCATCATCTTCATTGCTGGCAACCTCTCCTTTGGAAACCTCTTCTTTGGTGTAAAGTCTATAGCATGACCTGTGGTAGTGCCCTTCAGCTGCTACAAGGTCTCTACTCACAATGGCAAGGATTCTGCTGTCCCTTTTCTTTGTGGCTGCACTCCTGATCTTTGCATCAGCTCGCAGTTCTCGACACTGCACCAGTACTTCTCTCGTATTCTGTCTCTTGGAATATTTGCTGTTTTTCTGACAAAATATGCACTCTGCATCATAAGTCCTAGATGTACTTGGAGCATGTCGAGCTACTCTCTTAGATTGTTTCTCTTCAGCAGAGACACAACTTTTCTTTTCTTTTGCAAGGAGGCCATCAAGAATTTGCTTCATAGTGAAGATACTGCGACACTTTCTGTGGTAGTAGATTGCTGGAATCTGTCCCTCAGGAATGTCTTTTGCCAGTTTCAAAACTGGTGCATGATTTTGTATCTGAGCTGCCCTGAGCAGAGTTCTCCATGAGTCGACACTTTGTAGTGAAACCAGCTTATCTGTATCATCAGAACAGTGGATAATGCACTCCACCCGTGGGCGCTTTGGTATTGGGTAAAAACTTGCTTGTTCACCAGTGGCCATATTCAGTCAGTTTTCACCTGCCACATACAAACAAATACATGTAACTTAGGTGTATGAACACTACTAAAACAAAGTTTACTTTGCTTCACCAGCGTCATATTACCATTATTTATCTTACATAGCCACAAATAGATACATTACGTAGTTGCTATGCAACAGCTGTATTTTGTCCACATGAGGCCGCTAAAATCAACACAAGATGAAAGTTCCTCGTAGCCACTTTAACTAATCATATTAACATATACATTAAAAGAACATGCTAACATTATGGGAAATTAGCTTACAATCTTCTCCAGAGTGAGACAAGAAGATAGATACCAGTTTCCTCTATAAGTGTTTAGTAGAAAGCTATCTGGCTGCACGTTAGCCTAGCTTAGCACAATGAATGGAAGTACACAGTACTGGTTATCCTTGGTTGTTGGCCAACTAAGAACTGTCCCAGAGTTTAAGCTAGGCTAATCAGTACCAGGGGTGTTGAAATGCTATATTTGTAAAAATCTGGGCAAATACACAATCGTGAGAGGCACAGAAACAGGTTTCCTGAAAGAAAAATGAAATAGCTGCTCATTTGGAAAGGTTATCATGTATTATTTTACTTCTGTTAGTGTACCAAATAAAATGGCACCAGTGAAGTTGTGTCACCTTGGGTGATATCGATATCTGGTCTGACCCATGGACAAACTGGCTTTGGTCTAGTTAGTTTCTTAGTAATAATGCCCTTCTAATTTAAGGTTCACAATCACCTCACACAATGAAATAGTATGGGTATATTATACATTTCCTGAATCTTTACAGTCCTGTGAGTATTCCAGTTTTTGTGTTTTGTGTCCCTGATATTCCTAGATGCCACAGGGCTAAAAGAAAGTATATAGTTTAGGCGAACATTGCAGAAAGATGTGTGTTATTGACGGGTTGAAGAGCTCAAGTGACCTCTATATTTGTGAGAAATATCCACAACAGGGCTTGAATGAAAGCTAAGAAGGTCCCCTTTAAAATGATACCAAAGACAATATTATAGAACATTGAAAAATGTCCTGACCATGAGGCTAAACCAGGATATGCACCAGCGTCTAAAATGCAATTTAGTTTAGCAGGTGGTTAACTTCATGAGCTGATAACTGTGATACAGCTGCCACTCAGGAATGGTTATCATACCAAAATATCATCTACAGACATGGATCCTTTCAAAAATTATAAGTAAGTTTTGCCACCTTGAGTGTACCGAAATAGGAAATTTTGGGCTCTGGCCCATGGACTAGTAGTGTACAGATGAGCAGAACCTTTGTTGAACAAACAGGTAAAAAATAATCAGACTATTAGCTTAACAGTCACAAACAAGTGAATGCTGTCAACTGCTTCAGATGTGCAGCAAGTATAATAAGCCAAATACAATTATCATACCAGTATCCAAGTTGACTAACAGCCTGCTGCATCAGTAAACATATAGTGTTTGGCTAAAAGGCTGATACCGACCCAAACGAGTTCAACAAACCCCTCGCTCTTGGTTGACTGAACTCGATATCAAGTCATTTTTGTGTGCTCCAAAAAGAAAGAAAATCGTTTTTTCCACCACTGTGTCAACAATTAAATTTTTAAGTAACATGGCACCTTCTGAACCACAACACTGAAAATCTTCTCCATTAAGCAGAAAAATAAAATCTCTCAAAATAAATAAATCATGCCTTTGTGTTTGAAGAAATCCCAACCACACACACTTTGCCGAGAAGGGATGAATATCAAATCTATCTGAACGCAGGCAGAGGAAATTCTAACATGAAATCCACATCTTCAACTCTGCATAATGGCCTCGTCTGGATGCTGCTATGAGGACACGCAGAAGAGAGCATTGCACAATGTCTTTCATTTTTCTCCCTTTGTGTGTGTGTGTGTGCGCGCATGTGTGTGCGTATTTGAATCTGCATGACACTACATAAAGCCCACATAAAGAGAATAAATTCATTGTACCATTGATATGATTTATTTTCCTTTCATCCAAACTGTAACATGTGTTGGAGGAGTGTTTATATTATGATAATCACTTCAATATTTGTATTAATATTCATTGAGTTTTGCATTAATATTTCATATTGTCACTGATTCACCTTTGATCCTCACAAATGGCTCTGGACCCTGCTGGCACCGACACACACACGCACACGCGCGCACACACACACACACACACACACACACAAACGAACACAAATTTAACATACTTGCACAAAGACAAACATTGGTGAGCACATGTGAACACAGACCAACAAGAGAATACAGGGAAATAAATAAATAAACAGCACCCCTCTGCACACACATTTACATAAGCATCAAGTAAAGGCACACCCTCTCTCTCTCTCTCTCTCACTCTCTCTCACATACACACACAATAGCAGACTCTTAAAAGAAATTGCAGGTGGGAACTGAGCAAATGTGTGCAGGGATAAGAAGAAAATCAGATGAGAGGGGAAGATAAAGGAGGTGGGAGAGAAGAGAGGAGGGTGATCAGAGGAGTTGACGAGAGGAGAAGAGAGGAGAGGACAGGACAGGACAGGACAGGCGAGGACAGGAGAGGAGAGGAGGGTGGATGAGTGCTCAAGGAGAAACGGAGATCAGGCAATCAGAACGGTGTATGAGAGGGAAAAGAGGAGGAAAAGAAAGCAAAAACAAATAGATCGGACTAAGGAGCCAGTAGATTGCTGAGAGGGGAGGAGGACAACATTTCCTCATATGCCAACGACTGTGTAACAACAATGAATTACATTTTTCGTACCATTACTTCATGGATGGTTAAGTTTATATATGTCAGAGATGGTTAAGTTTAGTTGTGGGTTTGGTGTGATTCAGGTCCGGGTAAGGACCTGGGAGGTCACTTGTTAATCATAATCCTTCTCATATGCCGCGTGTCTTCCGGGGAACAAATTTCCATTTCCCGCAGCCCATTTCCTCCAATAACCCTCTTTTATTTGCAATTGCTCAACATCGCCATGTGATTCATTGTTTGTACCATGTGGGGTGCTTGTCTCTGGTTTAGCATCTTTAAGCCAACACAAGTCCCTGTGACCAGATGAACATTTGTTGTTTCAATTACACTGACTGCCAAAATTTGTATTACAAGTGGCGTGCTTGTTTTTTTTTTAATCTAATATGTTGATATTGCACATGCCCCTTACACCACAGCCATTGTACTCAACACTGATCAACCATGATCCCGGTATAGGGATATTAGACAAGCTTGTGCATGTGTGTGTGTGCACGTGTAATCCATTTGCACACTGGGTAAATACATCAGACCGCCATGGCAGGACAGAGGCATTATTGCTTTTCATCAAACACCTGTTCAGTCTGTCGTTTACATGCTCTGTCCCTTGTCTCAAAAAGGAGGCAATGCGCAACAGAGGAAATGAAGACTGTCAGAGTCTCTCTGTCACACCCCAACCAATACACACATATCTCGTGCCCGCGCGCGCGCGCACACACACACACACACATACAGTCTCATGGCTGCAAATTCACCCGTTACAATTCAGTGAAAAGCGTTTTAATTTCAAGTCTTCACAGCCTATTTTTTTCCTTATTATAAAACATGACAGAAAAGACTCCTCAAGGAAAGAAGTCCCCAAATTTTACAAATCCTCTACAAAATTCCTATAATTTCACTACACCAGATATTTACCGATTAAAGATGACAGATTAAAAGTATGTGCTTATGTTGTTCTGATTTAGTTTTTGCTTTTAGCAATCTACACAAACACTTATTTATACCCATGTGCATGCATACGTCAATACATTTGGGAGGTTATTGTGGGCACATTTTCTTGTTTACCCGTTAGTGTGTGTGTGCAGGTAGCAGTGAGTATAACAGCCTGTGTCCAATCCATTCTAAGGACAGAACAGGTGAGTCGGAGTAACAAGCTTGAGAGCACACTGAACAACATGCCTGTCTGTCTCTTCCTCCTAATCTCTGTCTACTTCCACTCGTGTCCACCTCTCTAATCCTGACCGTCGATCATGTCAGTCCTTGCTATCTTTCCTCCAGTTTCTCTCCCTTTGTCCCCCACAGAGAGAGCACAAATTAATTTATTCATCCATCCATTATCCAAACTGCTTGTCCTTACTCAGGGTCACGGGGACGATGGACCCTATCCCAGAAGTCATTGGGCGGCAGGTGGGGAGACACCCTGGACATGCCGCCAGGTCATCACAGGGCCGGCACACACGTTCACACCTAGGGACAATTTAGTACGGCTGATTCACCTGGCCTATATGTCTTCGGACTGTGGGAGGAAACCGGAGCCCCCGGAGGAAACCCCACGCAGACACGGGGAGAACATGCAAACTCCACACAGAGGACGACCTGGGACGACCCCCAAGGTTGGACTACCCCGGGGCTCAAACCCAGGACCTTCTTCTTGTTTGGTGACCGCGCTAACCACTGCACCACTGTGCCGTCCAAATAAATTTAATGCTGCTCAAAGTGTCCAAATTCAAGCCCCGAAAAGCAAGGACTAAGTTCCAATAACATTAAGTGGCTATTCGAAGCACTTTGAAATCCAATAAATCTGAGTATGACCTCACAGGAGAGCTCGAGGCCAAAGCCCGAGGTACCACACGAACGGCTACGTACAACATCCCATCTCTCAATGGCAGAAATTAAGAGGTTGTCCGCAGCTGTTTATGAAATATAGTCCATTTGAATTTCAAATGTGTTACAGATTGGGCTCTGCGTTTTCCAAAAAATACAAAAACATAATATTTGCAGCTGTCAACGCTTCTATAAGGTCTTTTCTGGGAAATATGAGCTTTGTTTTGCTTCAACATCCCCCCCCCCTTATCCCCTCAATATAATCAAAGATTAAAAGTCTGCCACAACAACTTCTGAAAACCACATGAAAGACCCTGCTTTTGTAACGTGACAAGATGTTTTCATGAAGGAAAGGGTGCACTGAAAGGCAAAATAAAACACCGATGCGGTCTCTATGTGCGAGTCGCTGTCTGTCTCCTTGCTGTTTGGGGTTTCAGCTGCCTGTTACACTGCTGCTGCAGACAGCAGAACAAGTTACACTTAGATTTCCAAGTCTAATGTTTCTTTGAATCTATATCTCTGCCGAGTCGACATGTTCACAACAGGACTCAGATCAAAACCCACAAGAGTTCAATGTGTGTAATAGAAATGTACGTTTCAATACGAGTTAAAAAACCGGGAAAAGGAAAAAAAATATTCAGATTGTAGAGAATCGCCCTTGGGGAGAACTTTGGAACTCGCCACCATTGGTTCATGGAAGTCGACTCAATCACACAAAAGGAGAGCAAATTAAAAGATTGAAATGCAAATTATTCCCCCACTTAGCTGTGCTGCAGAGCGTGCTTGCCATGCAGATAGCAGCTGTGTGTGTAAGAGACAGCGAGAGAGAGAGTGTATCTGTGTACTGGTGTGTGTGTGTGAGAGAGACAGCGAGACAGCGAGAGAGAGAGAGAGAGAGAGAGAGAGAGAGAGAGAGAGAGAGAGAGAGAGTATCTGTGTACTGGTGTGTGTGTGTGAGAGACAGCGAGAGAGAGAGAGAGAGAGAGAGAGAGAGAGAGAGAGAGAGAGAGAGAGAGAGAGAGAGAGAGAGAGAGAGAGAGAGAGAGAGAGAGAGTGTATCTGTGTACTGGTGTGTGTGTGTGAGAGACAGCGAGAGAGAGAGAGAGAGAGAGAGAGAGAGAGAGAGAGAGAGAGAGAGAGAGAGAGAGAGAGAGAGAGAGAGAGAGAGTGTATCTGTGTACTGGTGTGTGTGTGTGAGAGAGGGGGGGGGTAAATAACAGTTTACATTGTTACAGTCTCCATCACCCGAGCTGTCCCTTTGGAAGGAAGTACAGTTAACGTTTTACATTTGGACAATGTAACGTCCCAGGAAGTGAGATCAACTGGAAAAGGCAAACTCTAATAGATCTTCGGAGCAGTTCAATTTGGATCCGTCTCTCTGTCTCTCCATCTTTCTGTCTCGGTCTCTATTACTGGCCTTGAGCTTTCATTTAAAGGCAAGACATGCACACGCACATGTGCGCACGCACACACACAAAATTATACATGTTGAACCTTTTGAGAAGGGAGGTTCATTGGATGATTTGCAATATCCAGCCTGCAGCCTACATTCTTTACCCGCATAGATGGAAAGGTGAAATTGGAAATATATCTTTGGGTGCCTAATGGGATGGGTTGAGAGATTGTACGCCTGTGCTCCTTTGACAGGGGACAGAGTGCTGCCGGACACGCACCTCCAAGTTCACCCAAAGTCTACGAGGCCCGAGACTGTAGATTGCCGTCTAGCGCCAGACTTATCTTTGCTCTTGGCATAGATCACAAAGCTATGAACAGTCTGTAGTATGCATAAATAACCTTCATCAAAGTAATGTGTAGATTCACGCTGAATCAGCCTTCTTCAAGCCTGCATGGTTTCTCTGTTAAACATTTACAGTCTACTTCCTCCTTGATACATTATGAGGAGCATGGCCTCTGCTTCATACATCCAAATGTCTCGTCATTAAGCTTGACTTGACCTGGAATAACTTTTTTAGTAATTAACCTTGATGTCACTGTGAAAAACCACATAAGCCTGTTGACTTGTGTGGGAACTCCAGTTTTGTCCATGTCAGCAAGGTTACGGCAACTTTCATGGCCTGAGATTCCAGGTGAATTTAGTCTTTTGGTAACATCCAGATAAACGTTGCTGTTTGATATTGTGCATACGTGCATGCGTGTGTTTGCACGTCTCAGTGCCCATCCTTCAAAAAGATTCTGAGGTACCCTTGGATATATTCAGCTAAACCGGCCAACATCTGGCCTTCGGGCACAAGCTTTTCCTGGGATGAATGAAGGCGGAGTGGCTGGTGACGTTCCAAATTACACTGGGCCATGAGTGGTGCATGGAGATAAACCCCTGTCCTTTGTGTGTGTGTGTGTGTGTGTGCGTGTGTGTGTGCATGCACGCACATACATACATGTGTGATAATTTCCAGACAGTCATAATAGTATGGATAGGTTTTGGCTCTTTTATAAACTCCCATACTGTTTGTATGTGTGTGTGTGTGTGTGTGTGTGTGTGTGTGTGTGTGCGCGCGCGTATGCGTGTGCGTTTGCGCGTGAGTATGCGTGTATGTGATAAATTTCATAATAACCTGCTCCTCTCCTCTCGACCACAAATCACTTGACATCAGAGTTATTACAGAAAACACTCATCTCTTCGTTTTTCCACCATTCTTTGGGCTTCATCAGCAAATCTGCCCCCTTTCACAGTGGAAAGCAACACATAAATGTTTGAGTCAGCAGAAACCCCTTTCAGCTTATTTACAGGGTGTGTATTTTTCCTGTTTGCCTCCTATATACTGATCAATATAATCTGAGTCTAATTGAAAAATTATGAATACCATTACCAAGTCAAAGCTGTCCGTGTAAATGTGTGTGTGTGTGTGGGGGGGGGGTCTGAGGGCATTTGCGGCTGCATGGGGATTTATAAATTACAGGTATCCCCAATTACATCTCTGCAGCCACAGAAAAAGCCTTTTACTGCTGGAATAGAGAAAATGTCCCACTTCAGTCTATAGCTAATCTGTCATTTTAAAGTTGTTTAAAAGCTGGTATCATTTAAGCTATCAACTAAAATCTCACCTCAGTGGTGTCAATGATAAAAATTAAGTGGTAAAAATATGAAAATTGAAACCGCCGAAACCATTGTTACATGAGCTGTGTTTACCCTGCTATGCTAACACCACAGACCAGCCGGCACGTTTTCACTTTTACACTTTTTTAACCTGTGGATGTCAAGCAAGAAATAGCATCCCCGCAAACCAAAAAGCCTTCGTTTGTAATCTACGATAATTGCCTCCCTCTTGTCGACCGGACAAAGAAATGAAACGATCGACTCAGCAACAGGGGGCGACACGGTGGAGCAGGGGTTAGCGCGGCCGCCTCACAGCATCGAACCCCGGGGTTGTCTGTCCTTGGGGGTCATCCTGGGGCATCCTCTGTGTGGAGTTTGCATGTCCTTCCTGTGTCTGTGTGGGTTTCCTCCTGGTGCTCCGGTTTCCTCCCACAGCCCAAAGACATGTAAGTCAGGTGAATCAGCCGTACTAAATTGTCCCTAGGTGTGAATGTGTGTGTGTGTGTGTGTGTGTGTGTGTGTGTGTGTGTGTGTGTGTGTGTGTGTGTGTGTGTGTGTGTGTGTGTGTGTGTGTTGTGCCTGGGGCACTTGTAACAGTGACACTCGTTAGCCGGAGAGGTTGGAAGGAGATGTACGTTTTTTTCCCCCTTTTCCAAAACCAAACCCTGAACATTGTAGGCTGTGGATAAAGCTACGTGGACGTCCTCAAATCCTGCTGAACCCCTCAAAGATCAACAAGCACAGCTTTGTCTGCTCTAAGGTAAGTAATTAACTTTTATTAACTGTAAAATAGGTTAAAGCTTGACTGACTTAGCAACAGTAACTAAGGGAGGAGGCGGGTCTTAGCGAGGGGTGAATTGGGATAAGCGGCTTGGATAATGGATGGACGGTGGCAAACTCACTGAACGTGTCGGGGATTTAGTTACTCTTTAAGGATCAACTCCTGATTGATTTTTAAAACGTCAGTCCAACAAACGTGCACTCGCACCTTAGCTTTTATTTTTCCTTAAAAGTACGGACCGCGAGCAGGTTCTGCTATCTGGGAACAGAGAGGGATTAAACCATTTACTTCAACCTATGTGGCTTAATCAAGTTTCCGGAAGTTGCTGTATGTCATAGCGAGCCAGATTTTCGATGGATCCTCAGTTTGTGTTGCACTTTCTTTGGCTGCCCATTAACGAATACACACGTTCCCATGTGAAACGCTGTACTCTTCTTTTTGGCTTTTTTTTTTCGTTTTCTAAATCTGAAAAAAGGATTAAAGTGAAGGAAGTTATGCATATTGCATAACTTGCAACAGTTGTGGGTGTATGGGAGGAAAAACAAACAAACTATAAAGCAGTCTGATAGAAAGCTGACACGCACTCACACAAAGCCATCACAGAGCCAGTGCTGTCTAATGTCTAATCAGGAAACACACAGGAGCATATGTGATCATGCGTTCAGGCACGCACACACACACACACATACACAGTTGATGTGGTCTCATTATGGGTGACTCCATGCAGACTGTCTTTCTTTTATCAAACCCACAAGACTGGCTGCATCTCTTGAGAACAAACTGTACAAACACGGCTTCAGAATTTCCACATAGACCGAAGATACTATGTGTATGTTGCACGGTGCATTTGTGTGTGTGTGTGTGTGTGTGTGTGTGTGTGTGTGTGCAGGAGCCTTTTACTTGAAGGTGATTGTGTTCGAGTTATTCCTATTCAAGTTAAGTGGCGTCATTCTCAACATTTCACATCCTCTCCCCCCCATCTCCCTCTCTCTACCACTCCTGCAAAACACTTCCACTCCTCTCACATACACACGCTCTGAATGCCTCTTCCTCTCTCATGTTCCCTTACGTTGTCTGGCATGGTCCTTTCCCCTCTACGGTCTCTCCAGTGGCCGCCTTCTCTGTCTCCCTCCCCATCCCACAGACGGAGGGGACATCCAGGGAATTACTTAAAAACGGTTTCCACAAAACCTTAATTTCCGGTTAGTTCCCTGCTGTATGTTTATTCATGGCAGCTGTCTATGCTGTCTTTTTCTACAAACATTTTATAAGTGTACGTGACAGCATGTGTATGGAGAAAAACACACACAAAAAGATGGGGGTCTGCGTCTGGGTGGTGTGGCGGTCTATTTCGTTGCCTACCAACACGGGGGATCACCGGTTTGAATCCCCCTGTTACCTCCGGCTTGGTCGGGCATCCCTACAGACACAATTGGCTGTGTCTGCAGGTGGGAAGCCGGATGTGGGTATGTGTCCTAGTCGCTGCACTAGCGCCTCCTCTGGTCAGTCGGGGCACCCGTTCGGGGGCAGAGGGGGGAACTGGGGGGAATAGCGTGATCCTCCCATGCGCTACGTCCCCCTGGTGAAACTCCTCACTGTCAGGTGAAAAGAAGCAGCTGGCAACTCAACATGTATCGGAGGAGGCATGTGGTAGTCTGCAGCCCTCCCCGGATTGGCAGAGGGGGTGGAGCAGCGACCGGGACGGCTCGGAGGAGTGGGGTAATTGGTCAAGTATGATTAGGGAGAAAAAAAAAGGGGGGGTGGGGGGGGTCCAAAAAAAAGAAAGAAAAAAATGTGGGTCTTACTGAACTTCTATGGAGATAACAATAGTGCAGTCTGCAGAGAATGCAGACTCACACATTGTAGCCACGTAAATATTGAAACAATAATTTACATGTGCAAACACACACACACACACACACACACACACACACACACACACACACACATACACACACACACACACATCCCTAAGAGGATTGCAATGACAACGCAAAATGTCCAACATCCAGCGTCTTTCAGAAGGTGGAGTGATGAGGGAAAACTAATCCATTTCTTTCACACCGTCTTTCCAAACTTTGTCTCCAAATTTTTAGCGCCAGCAGTTCGCTGTTGCACTCTTTCTTTCACTCAGTTTCCCATCCAACATCGCTCTCGGCCATCCTTTCGCTTAATCATTTTCCTGTTTCCCTGGCATGACACTGACATTCGCATTACAAGCCTTAATGCTCAATTCTGATTTTTTCTTGTTGTTGCTTGGACCCGACCATTTTATCTTGCCTGTTCATATTCGTGTTTGTAAGTGACTCATATCTGGCACCAGTGTGAACAGATCTCTGCCCTGAAAGGACCTGCACGCACACAAATACAATAACAGATAGCCACGTGCATGACTTGCATGGTAATGTAATAACAGATAGCCACGTGCATGACTTGCATGGTAATGCAATAACAGATAGCCACGTGCATGACTTGCATGGTGCACGAACAACACCACAAAAAACAAAACAAACTATAGCCGTGTGTGTGGACCGGCTGCCTGAGGCGACTGGGACGTGACCGTACTGAGAGCGAGTGAGAACTGCCAAGACATGGACATGCAGAAGCTGTCTCCCATTTCAAAGACTGCAAACGACTTATCTTAATCTGACTGATGTCAAGCTTGGGAGTTTTTAACATGTGCGTGTTTACGATGAACTGGCGGTTGAGTTTTCTGTAAACCATGCCGGTGCCTCTGGGCTGGACAGCCCCAGGTGTGATGACGCTTATCACAGTTACATTTGTAGGACAGCTGATCATGGAACAAAACGAAACAGCGGTGCAACCGTACGTGTTAAGGTTTATTTGCTGTGGAGGTCAGATGACAGTTCACCAGCTGGAACGCTTGAATGAAAGTCTTTCCCCACATGTCAGTCAAATTATAAATGTCCCCATCTCTCCACTGACTCAAGTCACTGTTGGTGTCCTCCATTATTTAAGTGAACCGCTTTCTACACTGAGGACAATAGTGGTCTGCACCTGTGTTTTGTTAAAAAAAAACAACCCCAAAACCCCCCCCATGAAATCTGATCTGGCAATTCTCACCATGGTGCACATGTATCCAATCCGATGTCGGACCACAAACCAAAGTGGCGAAAATCTGATATGAAAAGATACGATTTTTTGCATTTACACAGCTCAGAAAAAAAATTGGTTCTGTATCACATGTAGGCAAAATATTGGATTTTGGTCACTTCAACCTGTAATGTGAAAGTGTGTTTTGAGGCAGAAGAAGGAAAGAAAAAAAAAAGAACCCCAGGGTAGTCCAACCTTGGGGGGGGGGGGGGGGGGGGGGGTCATCCCAGGTCATCCTGTGTGTGGCGTTTGCATGTTCTCCCTGTGTCTGCGTGGGTTTCCTCCGGGGGCTCCGGTTTCCTCCCACAGTCCAAAGACATGTAGGTCAGGTGGATCGGCCGTACTGAATTGTCCCTAGGTGTGAATGTGTCAGCCCTGTGATGGACTGGCAGCCTGTCCAGGGTGTCTCCCTGCCTGCCGCCCAATGATTGCTGGGATAGGCTCCATCATCCCTGTGGCCCCAATTGGGATAAACAGCTTGGATAATGGATGGATGGATATGTAGATTGACACATATGCACAGAAAGAGAAAAGGTCATTCTTTTTTATTTTTTTTGGATTTTTCACCCTTTTTCTCTCCAATTGTACCCATCCAATTACCCCACTCTTCCGAGCCTTCCCGGTCACTGCTCCACCCCCTCTGCATATCCGGGGAGGGCTGCAGACTACCACATGCCTCCTCCGATACATCTGGAGTTGCCAGCTGCTTCTTTTCACCTGACAGTGAGGAGTTTCACCAGGGGGACGTAGCGTGTGGAAGGATCACACTCTCCCCCCCCCCCCGAACAGGTGCCCTGACTGACCAGAGGAGGCGCTAGTGCAGCGACCAGGACATATACCCACATCCCACCCGCAGACACGGCCAATTGTCTCTGTAGGGACGCCCCACCAAGCCGGAGGTGACATGGCGATTCGAACCAGCGATCCCCGTGTTGGAAGGCAACGGAATAGACTGCCACACCACCCAGAGGGTCCATCACATACATTCTTAAAATTCATATTAACTTCCCCTGTTACCGGTGGGCAAAAGGACACACACACACACACACACACACACACACACGCACACACACACGCACACACACACACACACACACACACACACACACACACACACACACACACACACACACACACACACACACACACACACACACACACAACTTCACAGACTTGAGGGCAAAAGACACAGGGAGCCATACATGCTCAAACACAAAGACAAAACACACATACAGTGCATCCGGAAAGTATTCACACCCCTTCACTTTCCCCACATTTTGTTATGTTACAGCCTTATTCCAAAATTGATTAAATTCCTTTTTTTTCCTCATCAATCTACACACAATACCCCATAATGACAAAGTGAAAAAGGTTTTGTAGAAATTTTTGCAAATTTATTAAAAATAAAAAACTGAAATATTGCATGTACATAAGTATGCACACCCTTTGCTATGACACTCAAAATTGAGCTCAGGTTCATCCTGTTTTCACTGATCATCCTTGAGATGTTTCTACATCTTGATTGGAGTCCACCTGTAGTAAATTCAATTGATCGGACATGATTTGGAAAGGCACACACCTGTCTATATAAGGTCCCACTGTTGACAGTGCATGTCAGAGCAGAAACCAAGCCATGAAGTCACAGGAATTGTCTGTGGACCTCCAAGACAGGATTGTATCGAGGCACAGATCTGAAGAAGGGTACAAAAAATATCTACAGCTTTGAAGGTCCCGAAGAGCACAGTCGTATCCATCATTCGTAAATGGAAGGAGTTTGGATCCACCAGGACTCTTCCTAGAGCTGGCCGCCCAGCCAAACTGAGCAATCGGGGGAGAAGGGCCTTGGTCAGGGAGGTGACAAAGAACCCGATGGTCACTCTGACAGAGCTCCAGCATTCCTCTGTGGAGATGGGAGAACCTTCCAGAAGGACAACCATCTCTGCAGCACTCCACCAATCAGGCCTTTATGGTAGAGTGGCCAGACGGAAGCCTCTGCTCAGTAAAAGGCACATGACAGCCCACTTGGAGTTTGCCAGAAAGCACCTAAAGGAGTCTCGGACCATGAGAAACAAGATTCTCTGGTCTGATGAAACCAAGATTGAACTCTTTGGCCTGAATGCCAAACGTCACGTCTGGGGGAAACCAGGCACCTCTCATCACCTTGCTAATACCATCCCTACAGTGAAGCATGGTGGTGGCAGCATCATGCTGTGGGGATGTTTTTCAGCAGCGACTGAGAGACTAGTCAGGATCGAGGGAAAGATGAATGGAGCAAAGTACAGAGAGATCCTTGATTAAAACCTGCTCCAGAGCGCTCAGGACCTCAGACTGGGGCGAAGGTTTACCTTTCAACATGACAACGACTCTAAGCACACAGCCAAGACAACGCAGGAGTGGCTTTGGGACAAGTCTGTGAGTGTCCTTGAGTGGCCCGGCCAGAGCCCAGACTTGAACCCCATTGAACATCTCTGGAAAGACCTGAAAATAGCTGTGCAGCGACGCTCCCCATCTAACCTTACAGAGCTCGAGAGGATCTGCAGAGCAGAATGGGAGAAATCCCCCAAATATAGGTGTGCCAAGCTTGTAGCTTCGTACCCAAGAAGACTTGAGGCTGTAATCGCTGCCAAGGGTTCCTCAACCAAGTACTGAGTAAAGGGTGTGAATACTTATGTACATGCAATATTTCAGTTTTTTATTTTCAATAAATTTGCAAAAATGTCTACAAAACCTTTTTCGCTTTGTCATTATGGGGTATTGTGTGTAGATTGATGAGAAAAAAAGGAATTTAATCCATTTTGGAATAAGGCCGTAACATAACAAAATGTGGGGAAAGTGAAGGGGTGTGAATACTTTCCAGATGCACTGTAAGAGGTTAAACAAATAAGATACTATAATTGACACCAGTTTCACAGCAATAGATGCTACATGCTGTTTCTATTTGTGTGTGTCCATGTGCACCTACCTGTCGATAGTGCAACAAGAGACACTTAATACAAATACATAGGGCCTGGGGCCACAGCTACGAAGCGTCTCAGAATTAATCCTAGGAATCATGCTAAAAGTCGGACTAGAACTAAAAATAACCTAAGGGTAGAACTCGGGCATTAAATATACACTCTCAGCTATGAGTGGGACTCCTAAAGAAACGGTTACATCACTATTTTACAACACTTTAAGTAACAAAGTGAAATTATGAGAACTTTTTCACCAAGCCAGTGACATCCATGTATGTGGTTGTGCTCAGACAGAAGCTTGGGATCACTCTCATTTAGCACTCACTCTTGAGTTATGTGTAGACCCACCATCTGGCAACAATATCCATTGTGAAATAGTTTGCATCCATCACACTTTGGATGTCTGTGGTGTGGTATCGCTTGCTTCACAAATGTGTGCGCTTCAACACTTGAGACAATGATCTCAGTACGAGTTCCAGTCATAGCGCCAACAAATCACAGAAAACCGGTGGCTTACATGAAGGCAGCATGTTTCTGTGATACATCTCTCTGAGTGGTTGGAAAATGAATGAATTGAAGCACTGGTAGAGGCGACATTAGGATTATAAACGACTGATTTATTATTCCGCATATGGATGTGAACAAAAGAAATCAATGCTATTGTCGGGTACCATTTTGCAGGTTGCCAAGACGCATAAAATCATGAGAACTTGGGTTTCTGTAAGGGTGGCACAAAATCTAGGCATTAAAAGAGAGATTGTGTACTGGATAGCCTGTATAAAAAAAAAAGAAAAAAGGCCTATCTTCAGATCAAGTAAATGTCTTTTATTAGCTCTATATTGTCAAGCGCTCCCAATACATCTCTCCTACCACGAAATGTATGTGCATGTCTAATCCTAATACCATCTTCTATGAACTTCTAACAGGTTAAAACACCAAACTTAAAACTCACCTTTTTGCCTTAACCTACAACTAGTTGGCTTTAAATTGAGTAATTCACAACCTGTACTGCATGGTGTGTCAGTTTCTGTCTCAATGAATTTACCAAGCACTGCTCTGCCGACAAGGTTATAGAGTATAATTATATTGCAACTGTTCTCTTCTCTCTCACGTCTTTTCTCTCTTCTTCTGTCTCCTCTTCTGTGTATGTGAATGGTGTGATGTGAGTCTCCCATGTGCACGTGTATTCTGTCCTCCTCCCAGGTCTCCATGGTGATGGTGGTTGCCACCTGGTCACTGCTTGGCATCCTCCTCATCATATATATATATATATATATATATATATATATATATATATATATATATATATATATAGTTTTTTTCCGAAACCGTCAATGGTGTTGAGTGCTCAACTAATGAGGAGCAGAATATACGTATATATATATACAGTGGATCCGGAAATTATTCACACCTCTTCACTTTCCCCACGTTTTGTTATGTTATAGCCTTATCCCAAAATGGATTAAATTCCTTTTTTTTCTCATCAATCTACATACAATACCCCATAATGACAAAGACAAAAAGGTATTGTAGAAATGTTTGCAAATTTATTAAAAATAAAAAACTGACATATTGCATGTACATAAGTATTCACACCCTTTACTCAGTACTTGGTTGAGGAACCCTTGGCAGCGATTACAGCCTCAAGTCTTCTTGGGTATGAAGCTACAAGCTTGGCACACCTATATTTGGGGGATTTCTCCCATTCTTCTCTGCAGATCCTCTTGAGCTCTGTAAAGTTAGATTGGGAGCGTCGCTGCACAGCTATTTTCAGGTCTTTCCAGAGATGTTCAATGGGGTTCAAGTCTGGGCCCTGGCTGGGCCACTCAAGGACATTCACAGACTTATCCGGAAGCCACTCCTTCATTGTCTTGGCTGTGTGCTTAGGGTCGTTGTCATGTTGAAAGGTAAACCTTCACCCCAGTCTGAGGTCCTGAGCGCTCTGGAGCAGGTTTTCATCAAGGATCTCTCTGTACTTTGCTCCATTCATCTTTCCCTCGATCCTGACTAGTCTCCCAGTTCCTGCCGCTGAAAAACATCCCCACAGCATGATGCTGCCACCACCATGCTTCACTGTAGGGATGGTATTAGCAAGGTGATGAGAGGTGCCTGGTTTCCTCCAGACGTGACGTTTGGCATTCAGGCCAAAGAGTTCAATCTTGGTTTCATCAGACCAGAGAATCTTGTTTCTCATGGTCTGACAGTCCTTTAGGTGCTTTCTGGCAAACTCCAAGCGGGCTGTCATGTGCCTTTTACTGAGCAGAGGCTTCCGTCTGGCAACTCTACCATCAAGGCCTGATTGGTGGAGTGCTGCAGAGATGGTTGCCCTTCTGGAAGGTTCTCCCATCTCCACAGAGGAATGCTGGAGCTCTGTCAGAGTGACCATCGGGTTCTTTGTCACATCCCTGACCAAGGCCCTACTCCCCCGATTGCTCAGTTTGGCTGGGCGGCCAGCTCTAGGAAGAGTCCTGGTGGATCCAAACTTCTTCCATTTATGAATGATGGAGACCACTGTGCTCTTTGGGACCTTCAAAGCTGTAGAACATTTTTTGTACCCTTCCCCAGATCTGTGTCTCGATACAGTCCTGTCTCGGAGGTCCACAGACAATTCCTTTGACTTCATGGCTTGGTTTCTGCTCTGACATGCACTGTCAACAGTGGGACCTTATATAGACAGGTGTGTGCCTTTCCAAATCATGTCCAATCCATTGAATTTACTACAGGTGGACTCCAATCAAGATGTAGAAACATCTCAAGGATGATCAGTGGAAACAGGATGAACCTGAGCTCAATTTTGAGTGTCATAGCAAAGGGTGTGAATACTTATGTACATGCAATATTTCAGTTTTTTATTTTTAATACATTTGCAAAAATTTCTACAAAACCTTTTTCACTTTGTCATTATGGGGTATTGTGTGTAGATTGATGAGGAAAAAAAAAGAATTTAATTCATTTTGGAATAAGGCTGTAACATAACAAAATGTGGGGAAAGTGAAGGGGTGTGAATACTTTCCGGATGCACTGTATATATATATATATATATATATATATATATATATATATATATATATATAACTTTGTTAAAAGAAACACTCAATGGTAAGGAAAGTGTTCGACAAATAAGGAGCAAATAATCCAGTGAGTCAAGTGAATTCTTTATGAGACAGCACAAACTTGTTTCATGCCACAAGCAATCATCAAGATTCTTTACTTGAAAAGAAAAAGAAAAGGCTGACAAGGAATGTCAGCCATTTTATTTTATTTTCAAGTAAAGAAACTTGACAATTATGTGGCGTGGATGCAGGCTCCGCCAACATTGGCTATAAGTTGACACGTTGTGTTTTTTTTCCTTTCCAGATACCGTCAATGGTGTCGATAAAGTGCTCAAAAAATTAGGAGTGGAATATTAAGATAGATTTAAGGGGAAAAAAAACTGCCCGTTTCGTGTGTCACACACTCATCAGCTGCCAATGTGATGTTTTATCACATTTCACCCATTTAACAATTAGATGTTTAAAATCTGGTCACACAAATGTGTTCCCCATCCCCTTAAATTCCTCAGTGTATTCAATTCTAGGAAATACACTAATATTTTTAAAAACTAAAATTCCCTTGAGCCACGCCATACAGCTTAATACAAATCAGCACCATAGCTTGTAAACACGGGTCATAAAAATATATCTACAAAATATATGGAATATTTACTGCAACTGAAAAGTAAATTACACTGTATTTAGGTGGTTAATTTTAAATAAATTAATGAATTAAGAAATTAAAAATGATCTCTAAACAACCTAAGGACAATTTGGGAACAAGACCTCAGCCTGTCTTTTGCAGAGGACCAGTGGACTTCAATTCTCGAGCTAGTACACTCCTCATCTCCTTTTGCTAGACACGGTCTAATACAATTCAAGATAGTTCATCGTCTTCATATCACTAAGGAGAAACTGGCAAGGATATACCCAAACACCTGTGGTCGATGTAAGACTACCACTGCAAACTGGTTGCACATGTTTTGGTCATGCTCAAGCCTTCAGACTTTTTGGGAAAAGGTCTTTGAATCCCTTAGTGACATGTAAAATATGACAATTGCACCTCAGCCCATTATTGCCCTGTTTGGATTGCCGACAAGGTTATAGAGTATAATTATATTGCAACTGTTCTCTTCTCTCTCATGTCTTTTCTCTCTCTCTGAATGATGTCTTCTCCTTTCTCCTCTTCTGTGTATGTGAATGGTGTGATGTGAGTCTCCAATGTGCACCTGCCAGAGGATGCAGTGTGGTCGACTGAAATGTGCAATGTGGTTGCCTTTACGAATCTGTTAGCTCGACGTCTCATCCTCCTCAATTGGAAGACAGCGGTGCCACCATCCCATACAAATGGCTTAAGGAGATTATGTTTTACCTGAATCTTGAAAAAAAAACTAATTTACAATGAAGGGGAATAAATGTGAAAGAGTCTGGAGGCCTTTTCTTAGCTACTATGATAAGCTAACACAAATAACAGACTGGGATAGTTCATAACCTAATCATTACTTGGTTGGAGCAGAACTGTTGCAGTCTAATTAAGAATTAGTTTAAAAAGATAAAAATGAATGTATTTTTGTTTAATTATTTTTTAAAACATTTTTTTTCTTCCTCCCTTGTCTGTGTTTATATGAATGAGGTCGTTGTATATCTGTCATATATTTATTTGTACTTGTCATTTCGGAGGATGGGGGGGGGGGGTTGGAGACATGTTAAGGAGCAAAGGAGGGATGGAAATTATACTGGATTTATTTCATATATTGATTCTGTGATTTGTAAAATGCAAAATACAATAGATATGTTTAAAAAAAGAATTAAAAATAAAAAAGGCACATTTCTTGCTAGAAATGTTATCAAAACACATTTTGATACTGAAACTGTCTTAAAATATTGCATTTCGTATTGAAGAAATTAGTTTTGAGGTTGTGTTTAATGCAGGCATGCAAATCGGTAAGGGGTAAAAAAGGTGAGAAGGATGTGTGAGCAGAGATAAACACAGACCTGCTAGGAGGGTCTGGGGGTACGCGCTCGTGGGGATTTTTTTTTTAAACGTCTTTTAGGATTATTTTAGTGCTGGTCACAAGCTAGCAGAAAGATTGAGCAAAATAAAGTACAAAGTATTAATTCATTAAGTGTAAATGTACCTTTACATATGACATGCTCACATTTAAAAAGAAAATTAACAAAGGACAGCCCCATCAGGTACACAACTAATTTCAATTATTTTCTAAATTATTACTCTCAATATTTGCTCCGTGCCAGAAACCATGTTAAAATGTGGAAAGAAAAATTACAAATGTGAATTTGAAAGGGTATCCTATGCTTTAGGACTGGTGGGGTGACGGGGCTAGAGGGGTCTGTAATTTTTTTTTTTCTTGGCCTGGAGCAGTATCTTAAGTGCCCGCTTTCGATGTTTTGCCGTACTTTGGCCATCCACATGTTGCTCTCCTGAGCACTGCCTTTAGGTTGGCAACCATGCATGCTCTGCTGCCGTCGCTTTTCCTGCAGACTCTGCGCCATTGGCGTTTGTCGGTGGTCAGCTTGCTAACAATTCTTGTTTCCTCTTATTTGATCTCTTACCTCAGGCTTTCCGATGTACAGGTATTTTTCGGTTTTCAGCTGCTGTTTCGTTTTTTCCCCACACAGCAGGTAACAGACTAATTGTCTGGACTCGTGCTGTACTGGGACTAGCGAATTGATTGGCTGCTGCCTTTTGTTGACAGTTGATGCACACGCATCCAAACCGGGCATCCACAGTATCAGACGTTCGCGCTCCATTGTCTTTCCGTGGAAGTCACTTTGACTAGGCAGGCTCTCAACCCCCCCCCCCCTCCCCCCCAGCGGATCTACACAAATCTGCACGTGACCTATTTTGAACTCAAAACGGTGAATTTCACCGAAACCTAATACTTTTGCATGTCAGTGTTGGAAACGTTGCATTCCAACATACTTCTGGAGAGACCTGAAAGGATCTTCATAATAACAAACTAAAGATCATATACATTCACTGAATGAGGATTATGTAAATAAAATGCACATTGCTCACAAGATATGTTATCAAAATCCATTCTAATGCCAATAGTATCTTAAATTACTGCATTTTCCACTGAGAATAAAAGGAATGTCAGCCTCCTCCTTTTGCGGAGAGAAACTTGACAGTCACGTGATGTGGAGTAGCTCCACCAACATTGGCCAAAAGTGGAAAAATGTTGATACGAAACATATTTTTGATTCAGAAATAAAGATTTTAACATATCCTTGGTTTGCAGGAACGTAAAATGCCAACATTTTATTCTGGCGACTGAGTTGCCGCGTGTTAACTGAGCCTCGCTGGTGATGTCATGACAGTTCAAGGTGATGCGTGGCGTTTGGATGCATCTGCTCCCCACAGAAGTTAATGGGAAGGATTGGCGTATCGCCTGCACGCAAAATTGGACTTTGGCGTATGCACTACACACAATTTGAAAGTGTAAAGTCGTGTTATTTGTATGCAGTTTGAAGAGACTGGGTTGAAGCGTGTCATGATTGATGCAGTTATAAAAAGGCGCAAGACTGTGATTTTAGGTGTTTCTAAAGCTGCGTTAAGCTTACATCTCTCTATCACTTACTGTCTGTGGTCTATCTTTCTTTTTTATCCTATCAAATGATGTGATATTTCTAGTCACGTACAGCACAAGGTTCTCCCTCATCTACTGGGGCAACTTAAACCTTTCCATCTCTCTTTTTAATGTTGTCTGTTATGGATACTTTCTGCTCAGCAGGCAAGAATGATTGACTGAACACTAACAAGGTGTCTAATAAGGTGTACAGCCCCCTGCTCTCTTACTGGTGTAATTCTTTTGACTAACCTATGTTCTATTTCTCTCCTTCTCTCTCTGTTCTTCCATCTCTTCTTACAATACTGTCTCTCAGTTTGCAGTGTGGACTGACTGGGTTATAATAAATGGGGCAGGTGTTTCCTCCAACAGTTTTGGCTCTTAATCACCGCTGGCTTTGGTCTCCAAAACCCTACCATGTCAAGAAAAAGGGAAAACAATCACACAACTAACAGCAAGTACCCTCTCAGTTGGGTGTGGTGGGGTTAGGTAGCCATTATCAATATAAATGATTACATGCAAAGCCATTGTAAATTAGGATGGTACCTACTACTTTAAGTGCGGGAAGATGACCTAACATTCAGGACACAGCACCAAACAACTACAGTTAACCAATAGCTAATATAATGTATAATTTTTCACTGATTTAGCAGTAAAAAATATTGACCCGTGGGAAGGACATCTTTTAAATATTTTAATTTATTTGCATATTACTGGATGTTTCTCTTCTCTTTGCAAGGCACTGGTCATATTAAGCTTTAATATTTGTCTTTCAAACACCTCCAAATACATATTTTGCCACCAGTGTTTGCGTTCCTATTGATAACTGACAGGTAACGCTAGCCGCAAGCGAATGAGCAAATATACTAAGGCCTACTGTAGCAAAAAGCAATTTGGTTGTATCATTAATTCTAACTGCATTATGCTCAAAGCTTGACCTTCCCAGTCCACTCATTTGTAAATAATTTGAATGCAAACAGGACCAGTTTGTTTCCCCGAGGCAATGCATGAGAGACGAAATTATGAGTGAAACATTAAAGTGCTTTTGTTGGAGTAAAACTAGGCTTCTTATTTACTGACTCTTAAGTGTTGTCAAAGAAGCTTGGTCTTCGATTTTCTGTTGTCCCCCGACTGGACAGGTGGCCTACACTGGCTGTTTCTGTCAGACAGGCGCATAACAATAATACCTGCTGTCCTGCTGCTTACAAGAGAACACGAACAGCCTTAAACACCTGAAATGGCCATGGACGAGTATGATGAGCTTTATATTAAATATGACAGGTTTCTGTCAGAGACTTAGTTATCTCTCTCTCTCTCCTGGTCTCCAGTCAATTGTGACATTTACTGTAGTCAGAAATAGGAGACGGATGCGTTCATACAACTTTACAAGCTTAGTCAAACAATAAGTGGCACATTGATGAGAAAGACAGAGGGCTAGATGGAGAGAGGGAGTTAACAGCATGTGCAAACCAACACATACATTACACTTAGACATGCATTAAACACTCGCACTAGGTGGTGTGACAAACATAAAGGCCTGTCATTGGAGCTCTTTTCTCTGTAAGGAGAGAGGCAGGGGGATTTAATATAAATGAAGGCAAAATATGTTGCTTGATAACTAAAACCGACACATGGGGTGAAAGAAATATTTTTTTTTAATTTTCTCCCCTTTTTCTCACCAATTGTATCCAGCCAATTACCCAACTCTTCCGAGCCATCCTTGTCGCTGCTCCACCCCCTCTGCCGATCCGGGGAGGGCTGCAGACTACCACACGCCTCCTCCGATACATTTGGAGTCGCCAGCCACTCACTTCTTTTCACCTGATAGTGGGGAGTTTAACCAGGGGGACGTAGCACGTGGGAGGCTCACGCTATTCCCCCCAGTTCCCCCTCCCCGCTGCACAGGCGCCCCAACCAACCAGAGGAGGCGCTTGTGCAGTGACCAGGACACATACCCACATCCGGTTTCCCACCCGCAGACACGGCCAATTGTCTCTGTAGGGACACCCGATCAAGTCGGAGATAATGCGGGGATTTGAACCGGCGACCCCCATTTTGGTAGGCAACAGAATGAACCGCGACACCACCCGGACGCCCCCAGTATTTATTTTTTTCTAATTCATTGACAGGTCTCATAACACAGTCACATTTCAGTTGTAGTTCATAAAAGGGTTCTTCATTTCCATTTAAACTGAATTTAAAACCTCCAAGTCAGGACATGTTTTCCATTTGTCTGCATTCCCGTCATTATATTTCCTTCAGCCTATTGTTTAACACTCTATTAAACGGTATGTAAATGCTTTTTAGTTTACACCCACTATCTGCATATATTTGCTGTTTGGAAAACTGTTTTGTTTTTGCATTATGTATAGAAATTCCTTAGTGTTTCATATGAGCATCCACCCAAGTCATATGTGTGAAAGTCAACTCTTTACCTGATAAAGCAAATTCTGATCTTGATACGAGGAAAAATGGGGGTGAGACATCACATGATTTTGTTGAGAGAATAAATGTTAAAACATGCATATCATATTCGTAGATACTTATGTTACATATTATGCTACATGGGTCTTAAGCCTGATAATGGTCTCAAAGTCACATGAAACAGTGACACACGGTTCTTTTAGGGTTAATAGTGAAATCTAACTTTGTCATCTGGACAGCCATGACATTTTCCCTAACCGCCAAAGATAAATCCTAGCTATGTGTCCTAACTTCACATGACTTTGCCAAGCTCAGCAGATAAAGTTTAACGTTGGGGGAGTTTGAGACATCAGACTGCTGAGTAAATTGCTGTCCGTGAGGAGTTCATGGCTATGTTACACTTCTGCTCCAGAAGATGCCAGACTACCAGGGAAGAGAAGAGAGCAGTTGATGCCAATTATTAGCACACATTTTGTTTGGATTGTAAATTTCAGTTAGCGCCACTTTATCTGTCAATTCCTGATGAATATTTCTCTCTCCCTTGGTAGTTAATATTCTGGTCCATGTTGGCTGATTGAGATGCCATGCATACAGCTACTACTACTACTACTACTACCACTACTACTACTTTCAGCTGCTCCCGTTAGGGGTAGCCACAGCGGATCATCCGTTTCCATTTCTTCCTGTCTTCTGCATCTTCCTCTGTCAGATGCCATGCATACAGCATTTATGATAACCTAGTTCACAATGACTTGTTATTAGCTACAGCTACCACATGCAACGCGGTTATTATGCAACTGTTAAACTCATGGTAATGCTTAATGCCCAACCATTTTCCCTTTGCTGTATTGAATTCTGCCACTCATACCTGGTCAGTAACAGGCAATGTCAATTAAACGCACATTCTTATACGAGGATGTGTAGTCGAGAAAAAATAGCAATACACTTCTGATTCTGCTTGGGCATATTTCATGAATCACATTATACCTAACGGAGTAAATATAGGCTTTATGGGGAATTTTTGTTTCCTATGTGAGGTAAATACACATTTCATCAGATAAAGTTTGGGTATTAGGTTTAATCCATTCAGATGGCCCTTTATTTCTGAGCCCAAGGCCAAAACTGACATACCCAAACTAAAATGGATGCAGCTCTTTAACCCTTTTGAATATATGCACAATGTCAGTTTGTTCCTGAAGTGTCAGATTTAACTTTGGTAATCAAATTTATTTTTTGTCGAAAACAGAAGTTATTGTTTGAGTAAAAATAACTTCTTTAGCTTAGTCTCTTGAGCTTATGCATTAATGGAGATATTGCCATACATTTTACCAGTTGTTTCTTCACAGTTGATCACACATTCAAAAATGTGAGCAATTTGCAGTGTTTTTACCACAGATATGCAAAGACAGGCATTTTGCTGTGCAAGGCAACATATTTTTGTATCCATCATTTAGATGTGTATGTGAGCTGGTTAATTTTATTCTAATTTGATCCACGTGAACACCATCTCTGCCCTTTGTTCTGCTGAGACAGCACTTGTATATTCCTGGATATTAAACCGGCTACTGCTTTCCTGCCTTATGTCCGTATCCTAAGCCAGCTCATTGTGACAACAGCCATCCCCATATCTTGCAAAGTAAAAGACAGATATGTTTTCCAGAACAACATAAAACGCTTGTTTAAATTAATAAAAAAAAATGTAATAAATAGTTGGCTAATATGTCAGTTCTAATATTATGTCAGTCCTGTCCATTTAGCACACACTGAGTGGATTTTTGAATTTCGGTTATTTTATTTTACTTATTTTTTATTTTCATTCTATGTATTTATTTATCTTTATTATTTATTACTATTTTATTTATGTTAAAATAATTTATTTAGGTTAATGATTCTGAAAAGATTTATATTCAATACTTACAATTGTAATTTTTCATCCTAGATAAGTAATATTCAGTAACCGCTATAAAAAGTGCAACTTGAACTTAACCAGTGATAAAATTCAGTGATTTTATAACATACATAAACAATCTAGGGTGAAAAAGGAGCCACAGATATTGCATCAACAGATATATTACAGGACGCCACAAGAATAATGTTTGCCAATGGTGAGCAGGCTACACTGATCACTGGACTGCTGGAGTATTTTCTACCCTCTGGTTTACGATGAAGCAAATTTTATCCATGAGTTTCCTCGGGCGAGGGGCACTGGGGAAACGATTACACTGGTCAACACAATTTTTCTTGCAAGGGGTTTTTCAACGGATTCTAGCTAACTTTTGGGTGCTGAATCCAAATCTGGCATTCGTTTTTGCCAATCACATCAGGTTTTTGAACTATGAAAAATCATTATTTTTGAGAAAAAAGCAATTTTACACTCGAAGTTAAAAAAACACTGTTGCATTAGAAGATCGATAGACGCAAAAATGATTACAATGAATAAATAAACACTCAGCCTAGCATGAAATTACTTAGGAAATGAATAGGGGTCATTTTTATCCCCACCAAGATTGCCAGACTAGATGGTCAACTTCTGTAAAATCCTGACTAAGGAGCATATAGATAGCACAAAATGATGTGATAGAGCAAATCTGAGCTCAGATTTGGATTCAGCAGCCCAAAATTAGCCAAAAACAGTTTCCAAAGTCCATGCAAGGAAAAAAACAACTATATTTTTGTAGACCAGTGTTATGGGTAATACTTCCGGTGCTCGGTGGAAGCAGTATTACAGACCAGCGGCAGATTTGGCTGAAGAAGTGTTAGCTATTGCTGTTCGTGAAAAAAAAAATCGATAAAAGTTGCTAACCTACATATAAAATGTCACTACGGAGCTCGGGGACAGCATGTGCTATTCGTGGTTGTACAACCAGACGAAACTTAATGAGTGGCTTAAACGGGAGTGCTTTGATCATAAGCCTAAGACTAAATCTGTTCCTGTCAGCGATGGTACACTTTCCATTGCTTCCCACAAGCCGACGAGGCAAAAAGAAATTGGCTCAAGAATTTAAACTTAAAAAAGGCCCCTCAAACTCTTTATATTTTCTCGTTCCACTTTGTTGATAAGAAGCCAACACTGGATAACCCTTACCCAACACTTTTTCCGGGTTACGAGAGGCCACCTGAGAAGAAGAGACGCCGACTCATTAGGACTCATCATGTCACAACAGGTAAGTAATGTGATGTCGATTAGTTTGTTAGCTTTGTTTACGCCATGTTTTTTTTCCGTTTTCAGATCTGACTATCCCTGACTATTGTTTTTAAAAAATATTACTAGTATAAGAAAAACCTGTCTGCCATGGTGACAGGCAGGTGACCTGAAATTTTTACTTGGCATGGACATTACCTTTTATTTGGCAGGTGATAATTTAATTCCCTGTTTTAACCAACAGATACAGAATATTTATTTTAAAAAATATTAAACCTAGGCTAAGTATCCTGATGTCTGTGTGTAAGTTAGATTCTGATTAGCCAACCCAGGTCCCCCATACAAATCTCTTTAAGAAAGACGGTTAGCATACTGTTACCATGGAAAATGCCGGTTCTGATTCAGTGACAGGATACGCTGGAAGTTGCGCCCATAATTCACGCAAGGTATCATGGAGGCTAGGAATAAGGTGGATAGGGGGCCTGTGCTTGGTCCTTTGATACTTTGTTTCCATACTTATTTGCAGCATTTGCATTTACATTTCGCATGTTTGTTCCTCTCATCATCTTCTCTCTTTCTCAATGAGTCAAATGGAGATGGTTGTAGGAGCAGCCTAGGTTGCTCCACATCTTGCTGTGTGAGCGTGTGTGTGTGTGTGTGTATGTGCGTGTGTCTACGTGTGCATGATTTGTTAAGCATTGGTTCTGCACGTCACTGATAAGTCAGAGCTCATCTCTGTGGCTGGAGAATCACAGCATGACCACTCTAAACTGTTTAGAAGTGACGAATGGATGAACAGACAGTGCTCCAAACTAACACTGTCCCAATGTCCTGGGTGTGATAAAAAATGGATTTGGGACACTCCGTATTAACACTTGGGGTGGCTTCGAGAAAATGAGGGAAAAGCCCATTTTTGTGTTCCAACCTACCATCTGCTGTTGCCAATCAAACCTTGCGTGAACCACCAGAACTTAAAAAACATCAGACCTCAAATTTCTAATCAGACTGGATGATACATATGAGACAGATGGGGTTTTTTATGCAAATAATGTGCAGCATTGGTTTTTTTTCTTTCTCGTATTCATTGTGGACACAAATTTTCACAGTGACAGTGCATATAACGGCTAGAAAATGGCCTGCAGTACAATCCACAGGTCCCTCAAGAGGGCAACTGTGCTTCTACACTATGAACTGCAAACTTCCAAAAACATTGCTATTATCCTAGGGAGGAACACTCCTCCAGAGTCATATTTTCTATGACAAACAGGTGTGCACTTTCTTTTACAGAGCAGCCTAAATCTGTGTCAGCTGGTGCATTATGACGGTGATACAGGCATCACTTGACTCGCACCGTCTGATAACCCACTCTGCTTTTGCACCAGTTTGAGTTGGCCTTAAGGGACTGATTCATTAAAAAAAACAAACAAACAAACATTCTACTACTACTTTCGGCTGCTCCCGTTAGGGGTCGCCACAGCGGATCATCCGTTTCCATTTCTTCCTGTCTTCTGCGTCTTCCTCTGTCACACCAGCCACCTGCATGTCTTCCCTCACCACATCCATAAACCTCCTCTTTGGCCTTCCTCTTCTCCTCTTCCCTGGCAGCTCCATATTCAGCATCCTTCTCCCAATATACCCAGCATCTCTCCTCCACACATGTCCAAGCCATCTCAATCTTGCCTCTCTTGCTTTGTCTCCAAACCGTCCAACCTGAGCGGTCCCTCTGATATAATCGTTCCTAATCCTGTCCTTCTTCGTTACTCCCAGTGAAAATCTTAGCATCTTCAACTCTGCCACCTCCAGCTCCGCCTCCTGTCTTTTCGTCAGTGCCAATGTCTCCAGACCATATAACATAGCTGGTCTCACAACCATCTTGTAAACCTTCCCTTTAACTCTTGCTGGTACCGTTCTGTCACACATCACTCCTGACACACTTCTCTACCCACTCCAACCTGCCTGCACTCTCCTTTTCACCTCTCTCCTGCACTCCCCGTTACTTTGGACAGTTGACCCCAAGTATTTAAACTCAAATGCCTTTGTCACCTCCACTCCTTGCATCCTCACCATTCCACTGTCCTCTCTCTCATTCACGCATAGGTATTCTGTCTTGCTCCTACTGACTTTCATTCCTCTTCTCTCCAGTGCATACCTCCACCTCTCCAGGCTATCCTCAACCTGCACCCTACTCTCGCTACAGATCACAATGTCATCCGCGAACATCATCGTCCATGGAGACTCCTGCCTGATCTTGTCCGTCAACCTGTCCATCACCATTGCAAACAAGAAAGGGCTCAGAGCCGATCCTTGATGTAATCCCACCTCCACCTTGAACCCATCTGTCATACCAACCGCACACCTCACCATTATCACACTTCCCTCATACGTATCCTGCACCACTCCTACATACTTCTCTGCAACTCCTGACTTCCTCATACAATACCACACCTCCTCTCTCGGCACTCTGTCATAAGCTTTCTCTAAATCTACAAAGACACAATGTAACTCTTTCTGGCCTTCTCTATACTTCTCCATCAACATTCTCAAAGCAAACATCGCATCTGTGGTGCTCTTTCGAAACAAACAAACATTCAATTTAACATAAAAAAGACAGCTAATCTAAACTGAAGATCGTTATCAAAAACCTATGTTAAATGAGTGACCGGACAGGTTTCCGGAGGTTTGTTATTATCAAGTGATTTGGGGGGCCTAGCCAGCTGTGTCGCACCTTAATGGTTGTTTGGTGAGTTTCTGTGCAATTCTTTAAATGTTCTGTTATGTCTTATTCTTCTGTGGCAAAATGAGAAAGGAACTGCTGCACCGGCACTGTGTGAGTGTATCAATCCACGGTAGTTTTAGTCACTGGCTACTGTCCAATGCTGAACTTGCCAAGCATTTCATCTGGTGAGTGGATAGATTACACTGATTGGAATCACCATCACAGTAGGCGACACACAGTAGGGGACGGGGACACACACACACACACACACACACACACACACACACCTGTGTACTGCACCACAGCTGCTTATTTAACGTTTAAAGCTATCTGTCTAACTTCAGTTAGTTTCTCAGTAGATTAGGCTGTCATATACACCTGAGCCAAATTGAATTACCCAGCAGCTACTTGTGTTCAAGTCTAACAGATGTACACAATCTGCTACAGCTGGCTCCTTTGTGTTGGCCATGACTTCCAATAGGATCATATAGCAGCATGAGAGATGAATAATATCGCATGGACTAATTTGGTATAATTTTGGATTTGGAGAACACCATGACCCCTCTTGTTCTTGTTTTTTTACAGGTTGAAAGCTCAAAAGCTAATTTTGAGGCCAAAAGAAAACAAGTGGCTTCTAGAGTGGCAGTTCAAGCACCCATTCGCCCAATATAACAAAGAAACAGAATTAAGGTATTGCCAGGAATAATGATTATTCATGTTTTTATTTGTTGTGAGGCTTTTGTTTGTTTTTGGGAGTGATTACATGAACTTGTTTAAATGTTGTTTTTTAATGTTTTGTTTATTTCTTGAATATTGGATTACGTAGTACTGTGTCGCCATACATGACATTGTGATCTGTAGTGATAGTAGGCAGCAAGTTGAGGAGAGCCTGGGGAGGTGGAGGTATGCACTGGAGAGAAGAGGAATGAAAGTCAGGAGGAGTAAGTGGGAATATATATGCGTGAATGAGAGGGAGGACAGCGGAATGGTGGGGATGCAAGGAGTAGAGGTGACGAAGGCACATGAGTTTAATTACTTGGAGTCAACTGTTCAAAGTAACGGGGAGTGAAGCAGAGAGGTGAGGAAGAGAGTGCAGGCAGGGTGGAGTGGGTGGAGAAGAGTGTCAGGAGTGATTTGCGACAGAAGGGTACCAGCAAGAGTTAAAGGGAAGGTTTACAGGATGGTAGTGAGACCAGCTAATGTTATATGGTTTGGAGACAGTGACACTGACGAAAGGACAGGAGGAGGAGCCGGAGGTGGAAGAGTTGAAGATGCTAAGACTTTCATTGGGAGTGATGAGGTAGGACAGGATTAGAAACAATTATATTAGAGGGACAGCTCAGATTTGGACGGTTTAGAGACAAAGCAAGAGAGGCAAGATTGAGATGGCTTGGACATGTGTGGAGGAGAGATGCTGGGTATATTGGGAGAAGGATGCTGAATTATGCAGCTGCCAGGGAAGAGGAAACGAGGAAGGCCAAAGAGGAGGTTTATGGGTGTGGTGGGAGTGGACATCCAGGTGGCTGGTGTGACACGAGGAAGATGCAGAGGACAGGAAGAAATGGAAACGGACGATCCACTGTGGCGACACCTAAAGGGAGCAGCCGAAAGTAGTAGTAGTAGCAGCAGCAGTAGTAGTAGCAGCAGTAGTAGTTGTAGTAGTACTAGTAGTAGCTGTAGTTGTAGTAGTAGTAGTAGAAGACTGTGTCACCATAGATAAGCAAGTAAAATAAATGTAAATGTATTTTCTTCTTACGTAAAATAAAATATTTACTTTTTATGTGAGAGAAATGTCTATTTTGGGACAGTCCATGTATATTACAGTTAGAAATATGTCTTGGGATGCATTTGGAGAGTCGTGGAAAATGTCTGAGCCTTACATCCTGAACCAAGCATAGAAATGCATGGAAACAGTCTTGTCCTCAAATGTAGGAGCATCACAATTAATCCTCTCCGCTTTGGGTAGAGGGAATAAGGTACATATGGATGGATGCATGGATGGATGGCGAAAGGGGCAGAAACAAGACCAGGTATGGGGGAGCACGACTGACCTGCTGGGAGAGTGATGATGATTTAAACTTTTTTTTATTTCAAGAGAAAAAAAACATTGCAAGAGAGTGGGAGGAATGGACAGCACAGAGATGGAAAGACAGTAGACGGATAGGCATAATAATAAGGGACAAGGATCTTATAGGCAGGACAACATATAAGCACAATGCAGCAGCAGAGGGAGATTTGGGAAAGTGGGGCCGCGGAGAGAAAAGACGGAACAGAGGACGAAGTGAAACTGTGATAGCACGATAATGCTAACCTTACCAGCACGAGGCATGACAAAAAGACAAACAGTGAAGGAGAAGAGGGAGAAACAGCGAGAGATGGAAGAATAGAGAGAGCTGAACGTGATCCCCCATTGTATTTATAAGAAAAGAGAGAAAAGCAGAGAGTAGAATAGGATGGAGAGAATTTGAGGAGGCATAGAGGGTTGAAGTAGAGGATGAGGGAGAGGGTGAAAGGGGAAGTGAAGAAAGGTTAAAGGTGTTGTACATGGCTCTCTGCCCCGAAGAACGCTGTGAAAACACACACCCACACACAACCACACACAAACAACCACACACACACACACACACACACACACACACACACACACACACACACAGCAGGGGCGCATGAAAAGAGGGTACAGGCTGTGAGTGAAGTATAAAAAGAAAGAAACGATCTTGAAGGATGGGGACAGGGCCAGAAACACAGACGGAGGGAGAAGAAAGAGCAATAAAGAGAGAGAGAGAGAGAGAGAGAGAGAGAGAGAGAGAGAGAGAGAGAGAGAGAGAGAGAGAGAGCGAGAGTGATTGGTGTTTGAAGAAGCAGATGGAGAGATCAAAGTGGTGATTATGGCCTATGGCCCTAACTGCGTGTGTGTGTGTGTGTGTGTGTGTGTGTGTGTGTGTGTGTGTGTGTGTGTGTGTGTGTGTGTGTGTGTGATGTCTGAGCATTGTAGGCTTGCTCATATACAGTCAAAGTTGATGCATGCTGTATGCTGTGTGTGTGTGTTTTGCTCTCCTACAGTTAGCTCAGATTGAGAGGCAGTGGCCCAAGAGTCATGCTGACAACACTACTGTACTGCACGCTGAGAACACACACAGACACATGCATACCAACACCACACACATATGTCTACAATCTCTTTTTCCACAAAACTCCTTTGTCTCCTACTGCCAAAGGCACTGATTTGTATGGAAGGTTCGAGAACACAAGGATGCAAGATGGGGAAGCTGAATATCAAAAATGGTACCAGAGTTTCTCTTTTGATTGTTCCACTTTAGCTCCTTTACTCTGGAGTCAGGATGGGAATGAGAGAGGATGGAGAGCTAGATAAAAGGAAAGGGAGACAGACTCAAGAGACACACACACACACAAACACACACACACACAGGTGTGGAATCTGTAAAAACCCCAAATCCTTGGGAGTGACATCGCGAGCAGAGAAGCAGATAAGGGAAAGACAGCTAGAATAAAACAGGGCACCAGGTGACCATTTATCGCTTTCCTCTCTCGGTCTGTGTATGTGTTTATCCCTGCCCGCTTTTCTGTTTCTGTCTTTCGTCCTTCTGTTTGTATGCCTTTCTCCCAGTAGCAATAGCTCTGCCTTTCACTCTCTCTTTCTTTGTCTCTCACTCTGTCCTAGAGTCCTGCATGGGCCAAAAACTCCAGCCCTAGCCCGGCCTTGGCCCGTGGTGTTCAAGCCCTAGCCCGGCCCCAGCCCAACAAAGTCTACTATTTTTCTGCCCGAGCCGAGACTGACACCAATATCACTTTAAGCTCTCTGACACGCGCTCTCTCTGATACACGCAAACACGGCATGGTCAACTGTCATGTATAATGCACACGTACAAGTGTATGTATGATAATTATAATACAGTCAATATCACAATATTTCATACAGTGACCTATGTGTGCTCTGCGCGTATATCGGACATTAAATGAGCCTGAGTCTGACCCGAGCCTGATCTAAAAAAAAAAAAAAAAAGCCCAAGCCTGGCCTACCTTGACTCAGCTTGTCGGGACCCACCGGGACCCAATGGACTTGCAGACATCTACTCAGCACAGCACTGATGCTACTGCTGACATCAGACTGCTTTCCTCCATCCTACACAGGTGCTTTCTTCGTGGCAACGGGTCTGTTTACTGCTAGCTTTCCTTGCATTTCAGCACAATTTGATTTCAGCAGAGAACATGGCTCAGGAGGTAGAGCGGGTCTTCTAGTAATCAGAAGGTCGCTGTTTCGATCCCCAGCTCCTCCAGAGAGCGTGTCGAAGTGTCCTTGAGCAAGACACTGAGCCCCCTTAACTGCTCCTGATGAGCAGGTTGGCGCCTAGCATGGCAGCCTCCACCATCAGTGAAAATGTGTGTGTGTGAATGGGTCAATGTGAAGCATATACTGTAAAGTGCTTTGAGCGGTCGGTAGACTAGAAAAGCACTGTATAAATACAGTCTATTTACCATTTATCACAGTCCATTTCATGGTAGTGGCAGCTTCTACTTTCCTCCCGCTGAAGAGAATTTAATTGGCACTTACAAATAAAAGATGACGCTAAAAGAGTGTCTTGAGTTGGAGAGATTAGTTTCAAAATGACAACTGTCACGGACTGCGGCGAGTGCACTGACCGACCACCTGATAGCATATGAGCTAAAGCTACTGTGAAAAATGGGAGAAAATCTCTCCCTACACAGTTATTTCCTGTAAAAGACTTAATCTATTTAGCCCTGCTTATCTCATACTGTTTTGCTGTGATATTTTCGCTGCCTTGGGCTGTCTATCCCTTGCAGAACTCTGAGATTTCATTTTACCATATATACCACATATAGATCTGATAAAGAAATATAATCTGGTCACTTTAAAACGGACTTCAAATGTGTTTATATCTGCAACAACGAATAGCCTAATTATTCCAGGCAAACGTGACAGGTCAAAACTTTAAATGGCCAGTGGGTTCATCAACAGCCATGTTTCATTGTGTGAGACCTTGAACCTTCACTGTGCTGTGGCATGGGTTGGATCCCCTTAGAGGGAAGAGTCACTGCAAATCAATACAAAGTGATTCTGAGTGATCACCTTTATCGTATGATGAAACATTTTTATCCTGATAGGAGTGTTCTCCTCCAGAATGACAATGCCCCCGTCCACAGGGCACGAGGGGTCACCGAATGGTTTGATGATGATGAAAACGATGTAAATCACATGTTATGGCCTTCAGTCAGCAGATCGCAACACAATTGAACACCTATGGGAGATTTTGGACTGACGTGTTAGACAGCGCTCCGAACAACCATCATCAAAACACCAAAATGAAGGAATATCTTTTGGAAGAACGGTGTTCATCCCTCCAATAGAGCTCAGAGACTTGTAGAATCTATGACAAGTAACACGAAGCTGTTCTGGAGGCTTGTGTTGGCCCAACACCTTACTAACACACTTTATGTTGGTTTTTCCTTTCATTTGTCACCCATCTGAAAGTGGCTTCAGAAAGTTTTTAGACCCCTTCACTTTTTGCACACTTTATTGTGTTGTAGATTTAATTTTAAATGGTTAAAATTGCCATTTTGCTTATCAATCTACACTCAGTCCAATATGACAAAGTGAAAACATGGTTTCATACATTTTTTCAAATTTATTAAAAATTAAAAACTGAAATTGGGCGGCACATTGGCACAATGGTTAGCGCGGTCATCTCACAGCAATAAGGTCCTGGGTTTGAGCCCCGGGGTAGTTCAGCCTTGGGGGGTCGTCCTGGGTCATCCTCTGTGTGGAGTTTGCATGTTCTCCCGGTGTCTGCGTGGGTTTCCTCCGGGTGCTCCGGTTTCCTCCCACAGTCCGAAGACATATAGGCCAGGTGAATTGGCCATACTAAATTGTCCCTAGGTATGAATGTATATGTGTGCGTGTGTGTCTGTTGTGTCGGCCCTGTGTGATGGCCTGGTGGCCTGTCCAGGGTGTCTCCCCACCTGCTGCCCAATGACTGCTGGGATAGGCTCCAGCATCCCCGTGACCCTGAGAGCAGGATAAGTGGTTCGGATAATAGATGGATAGAAAAACTGAATTCTCTCATTTACATATGTAAGAATTCAGACCCTTTGCTGTGGCACTCTAAATTGTAGTCAGGTGACCCCGTTTGCTTTAATTATCCTTGAGATTTGTGTAGAACTTGAATGGAGTTCACTTGTGTTAAATTGAATTGATTGGACATAGTTTAGAAAGGCACACTCATATGTATATGGGATCCCACAATCCACATTGCACGTCAGGCCAAACACCAAGCCATGAAGTCCAAGGAACTCTCTGTAGACCTCCACAATAAAATTGTGGTGAGGCACAGTTCAGGGCAAGGGTATAAAACCATTTCTAAAGCTTTGAGATTTCCCATGAGCACAGTGGCCTTAATCAATGTGACATGGAAGCAGTTTGGAACCACCAGGACTCTTCTTAGAGTTGGCCATCTGGCCAAACTGAGTAACCAGGCAAGAAGGGCCTTGGTCAGGGAGGTGACCAAGAACCCACTGGTCACTCTAACAGAGCTTCAGAAGTCCTCTGCAGAGATGTGAGAACCTGCCAAATGGACGACATCTGGACGATATCTCGGCACTCCATCAGTGGCTAAATGGAAACCACTCTTGAGTGAAAGGCATATGACAGCCCGCTTGGATTTTGCCAAATGGGATTGGGCAGAGCTCCAAGCACTATGTCTGGAAAACACCAGACACTGCTCATTGCCTGGCCAATACCATCCCTATGATGAAGCACGGTGGTGGCAGCGTCATGCTACGGGGGCGCTTTTCGTCGGTAGGGACAGAGAGACTGGTCAGAAATGGGGGAGGGGGTGAATGCAGTCAAATACAGAGAAGTCCTTGAAGAAAACCTGATCCACAGTGCACATGACCCCAGACTGGGGTGACGGTTTACCTTTTGGCATGACAATGACCAAAAGCATACAGCCAAGACAACGCTGGTGTGACTTCAGGATAAGTCTCTGACTGTCTTTGAGTGGCCTAGCCAAACCCAGACTTACCAAGGAGACTGGAAGCTGTAATTGCTGCCAAAGGGGCTTCAACAAAGTACTGAATTAAGGGTCTGAATACTTATATAAATGAGATTTCAGTTCTTGATTTTTAATAAACTGGCAAACATTTGGCACTTTTAGCCATTTAAAACACAGTGTGCAAAAAGTGAAGGGGTCTTAATACTTTGTGAAGCCTGTGTGTATGCGCAGACTATGTTCAGGTGCCTTTTGGATATAGTTAACATGACTTTGAGTGAATGGGTATATTTTCCATTATGAGACAAACCAGATGTTCTATGAACAACTTTCTTGGCTGTGTACTTATTGATATGAATATGTTACAAGGTCATGTTGACATGCAGACTACTTTTTTCGGCACTCGTGCTCTACTCCACTCTGTATGTATATCTCCATACTGCATGAATAAATTCATAACCGCACCAAACAAGAGTCAAGACACTAAGTTTTCTTCCACAACAGTGCCCTCTGCAAGTGACCCTTCCTCTTCAAGGATGTTATCCAATTCTTTGTTCTAGCTCTTGTCATTTCCTGTTTAGATTACTGTAGCCCCCTCCTGGCCAGGCTCCTGAAATACTCAGTTCAGTCCCTTATACTCATCTGTAATGCTCTAGGCCATCTTCTCTCCTGCACTACTTCTACTGGCTTGTCTACTGCTGCTCATATCAACCACAAAAAACCCGACGCCAGCATATAAAAAACGCTAAGGGACGTCGCACCCTGCACTGTCAAAGCATGGTCTGGCCCTGTGCAGTAATGTGACCTGTCCTCTGCTACCGCTGACCACTCAGCTCTCCTGAAAATGCAACCTGGTAATGTCTGACTTTCACAGACCAGCCAGGATGCCCAAGTACTCCTTTTTTTCTGACACAGCCCTCTTCAGATCCACCACTCTAACTCGTATGCCTCCCGCTATGGTCTTCCTCATTTACTTGCACGTCTTCCACTCCACTTTCAGTCCTCAGCTCTGTTTTCCTTACCAAGCTCTTCTCTACGCTATAGGATCCTTCTAAGGTCAGATGAATATTTCATTACACATACTGTCAGCATACTGCATCTATAGGCACCTACCCTCCACTGCAAATAATTAGCATTACAATGTTGGTGATTTAAAAATTTAGCCACATCAAGTAAGACTCCAACCAAAAAGACTTAAAATGAAAGTGTAAACCCTATTAATCTATTGTTAATGAATCTCTCTTTTCAAGTTCAGATGTAAAACTTTGATAACTGTCAACACTAAATGTTAATTAATCATGGTGCATTGGGAGAAGATATTTTAAAAGCATGTGGAAGGAGTGTCTTTATAGTTCCAATTTTTTCATTAATTTATATTTTTGCTAGACTCCAAACTATTAAATCTTCTTCAAAATTGGCAGCCCATTCTTTTACCTCATTACTTCTGCAACAGAGAGAGGGAGACAGCAGGGGAGCAACAAGAGCGAAAGCTCTGTCTGGGATCAGTGCACTAGGGGGATCAGTGCACTTATGCTGAGTCAACGGGGCTTCACAACTCCATAATTTCAGAGTATGTAGAAAGGAAAGATGTTTTCTGTCTATAATTTACCTCTCAAAAGGTTTCAATATAACATGATGTGTGTGATTGAATTTGTCTTTACAAAGAAAGTATGAAAACAAATGTAATCCAGATCCCCCCCCAATTTTTCTCCCCAATTGTATCCGACTATTTACCCCACTCTTCCGAGCCGTCCCAGTCACTGCTTTGGGGAGGGCTGCAGACTACCACATGCCTCCTCCGATACATGTGAAGTCACCAGCCACTTCTTTTCACCTGACAGTGAGGAGTTTCACTAGGGGGATTTAGTGTGTGGGAGGATCACGCTCTTCCCTCCAGTTGCCCCTGCCCCCTGAACAGGTGCCCCAACCCGAGCAGACGAGGCGCTAGTGCAGCGACCAGGACACAAACCAACATCGGGCTTCCCACCTGCAGACACGGCCAATTGTGTCTGTAGGGATGCCCAACCAAGCCGGAGGCAACACGGGGATTTGAACCGGTGATCCCACACACAGTCTTTGCACACTGTCACACAGTCAGTAGGAGACAAAGGAGTTTTGTGGAAAAAGAGATTGTAGACATATGTGTGTGGTGTTGGTATGCATGTGTCTGTGTGTGTTCTCAGCGTGCAGTACAGTAGTGTTGTCAGCATGACTCTTTGGCCACTGCCTCCTCTCAATCTGAGCTAACTGTAGGAGAGCAAAACACACACACACAGCATACAGCATGCATCAACTTTTGACTGTATATGAGCAAGCCTACAATGCTCAGACATCACACACACACACACACACACACACACACACACACACACACACACACACACACACACACACACACACACACACACACACACACACACACACACACACAGAGGGCCAGCAGACAGAGATTTATGATGAGGGTGATGTTGTAAGCAGACAACCAGTCTGTTGTTGCCTGGGTGGTTCTAATGGGAGCACTGAAAATAGGAAGAGTCAGAAAGAGGAGGTCAAAAAAGAGAAAAGTGTAGGGGGTAGAGAGGGAGGGAGAGAGTAAAAAAAAAAAAGAGGTGGAGAATGCAGTCTAGTGCTTGCTTTGCATGTCTAGTATGTACCAACCATCCTTTCTTTCTTGTGCTCTCTCTCTCTCTCTCTCTCTCTCTCTCTCTCTCTCTCTCTCTTTTCTAGCTCTCTCTCACACACACACACACACACACACACACACACACACACACACACACACACACACGGCCAAAAGCATAATTCCGGTGTTAAGTTTTATTATTCATCCATTATAATCAACAGCAACCCTCTCCTACTGTAAGGCCATGTGCATATACGTATGTGTGTATGTGTGTGTGTGTGTGTGTGTGTGTGTGTGTGTGTGTGTGTGTGTCTTAATCAATTCTCCCTCAGGGCATTATTCCTGGGTGAAACAGAAAGATAGATCTGGGGTCCTTATCTCTAAGGGAGGTATGAGATTGACCGATGCCATATGAATACATAAGTTGTGTGTGTGTGTGTGTGTGTGTGTGTGTGTAGTATGTATGCACATCTCAGACTTTCAAAATACTTGCGCTTCTCATATCATAATTGCTGTAATAAAAGCAAAGGATATTATACAATAAGTGCCTATTAGAGTTTGTAATGCTCATTATAATTGAGGAATTTTTCAATCATCTGCTTTTGAAATATTAATAATTAATATAAAACAAACAATATTTTGTTTTGGAACCAAAACAATAAAAACATCTTTTTTTTGTCCCACACGAAGACCGATTTAAAGGCCCAGTCTTGTGTAGAGCCCCACTTGACCCTAAACTGGTAGACTGTTCATGCTCGGTTTATGCAAGATATTTCTGGCTAGTCAAATCATACACTAATGAACTGTGGCACAGGCACCATTCTCCTGAGTACCTGTCGCCACACACACAGGCACATGCGGTACACAAAATGCAGGGTTGAATCATTAGATTTCCTTTCTATCGTTCTGTCTCACAAACGACGCCATGACTAAAATGTTAATTACAGCTAAAAAGAGAAACGACTGTGAATATCAAACAGTAATTAGCATGTATCATCATCATCATTACCACCATCAGCTGCAGCACAAGATGGAGGATTGTTTACCGAATGGCAGAAAGCTCATCAGCTGCTCATTCAGGATCTGAAATATTTCACACACAACTTTGGAAAAAAAAAAAAAAAACATCCCTTCAACGATTTGCATAATTAACACGGCTTAAAAAATTAACTATTGCGAGTCCTGGAGCAAGATAACAAGAGCAAACTGCTCACGAGAAACAGAAACTGCGGACGGTAATAAAGTCGGTCTCAAACTATGCAAACACAACAAGTAAAGCATGGTCACAGAGTGCATTTCATTTCCCTTACTCTCTCTCCCCCCTTGCGATTCCATTTCTGTCCTTATTTCGGCTTTGATTAAACTTAAATCCCTCAATAATTGTCAATTCTCTGATTTCCACACCTGAGCACGAACTCTCTGAGACATCTTCGACAGACCATCGCAGTAAGGTCAGTATACTGTGCTCTCTTCATATGGAACAAAATCTCCCGGTTTCTGTTTTTCCTCATTTGACTATAAAGCGCACAACAAAACATCAACCCATACATTGCCATAGGATTTTCTGCTTTAAAACTCAAAAGAAAACCATCAGTGAATTTTACATCCTGTTAAGTACGCCGTTTCTTCCCGTCTTCTAGCTTCCGTTCACCTACCTCTGTCCTTCCAACTTTTGCCTTGTTGCAGTTGACCGTAGAAAAACAACACAGCAGCAGAGCATCCACCCATCCGTCTGTTTATAATCTGTCCATATACCCCCCCCCCCACCATCAAACTCACCCACTCATCCTTATTTTCTGCCTCCCCCTGCTCTCTGTCCACCGCTTACCTTGTTGGACAAAGGAGCCGTACACGAACCACATGGAGTTGTACAGTGTGGTCGAGGACACGGATCCCATGGGCAGCCGGGGTGGGTTGAGCCAGTTGAGCAGGTACACCAGGATGCCAACCAGGAGCACGGTGCCGGCGATGCACGCCCACAGCGACAGATCGAAGGGTGCCAGGCAGGCGAACATGTCCACGGTGCGCTCAGCCTTGCGCAGCAGAACGCCAACAGAGTAATCCATATAACGCGTGGTGAAGTCCACAACGCTCTCCCGCTCAGGCGTGATGGTCAAGGCAGAGAGACCCACATCTGCTCGCTGTGGAGTTTGACAAGTGTAGAGAGTGAATCAGCATACAGTCAGAAAATAAGGACTTTTACACGTACTCATAGGCAGGGTATATAAAACAAAGTCTGTTTTGTGTGAGATTGTTTGTGTGTGTGTGCGCGCGTGTGACTGGACGCATGTGTCTATCTGTGCCCACTAAAGTCCATGTGAATTTGCTTGTTGATATTCTCAAACAAGCATCTCTCATCTCGTGCCCATGTACTGATCTATCTGTTGTCTCTGACATACTGCCCCTTGTCTGTGAGTTTGTGTGTGGTCTGGGTAGATTGTGGAACTGAATTGCCCTTCTGGGATAAATAAAGTTGTCTGAATCTGAATCGAACAAGCATTTTGCACCTCTGTCATCAACAAGATAGCTCAGAATTTTGAGAAGCATCAACTGACTGCTTTTAATTATTTGCAGATGACTAGTTTAACTTAGTAAAAAAAAAAACCCAAAACTGTCAAAGTATAATAGCCAACAAAAATATGCTGGCTTGAATTTATACGAAGAAGTAATGATAGTTCGTTTATTTATTTGGATCCCCCCCCCCCCCTTTTCTCCCCAATTGTACTTGGCCAATTACCCCACTCTTCCGAGCCGTCCAGGTCGCTGCTCCACTCACTCTGCCAATCCGGGGAGGGCTGCAGAATAAGACACGTCTCCTCCGGCACATGTGCAGTTTCCAGCCACTTCTTTCACCTGACATTGAGGAGTCTCACCAGGGGGATGTAGCGAGTGGGAGGATAACGTTATTCCCCCCAGTTCCCCCTCCCGGCCGAACAGGCACCCGACCAACCAGAGGAGGCGCAAGTGCAGTGACCAGGACACAAACCCGCATCCGGCTTCCCACCTGCAGACACGGCCAATTGTGTCTGTAGGAACACCCGGAGGTAACACGGGGGTTTGAACTGGCGATCCCCATGTTGGTAGGCAACGGAATAGACCACCACACCCCCCCAGATGCCCCTAAGGACTATTCTTTTGGTATTTTATACATTTATTGGATAGCAACAGTAGAAGCAGACAGAGAGAGGGGTATGACTTGCAACAACGGTCATCGGCTGGATTCGAACCAGCGGCATTGCGACCATGTGGCCACGAGGTATGCTCTGTAACCATTCAGCTACGGAAGCACCCCAGTGAACGCTATTAAACAAAAAATGTGCAGCTCCCAGTGCTTGGCTAGCAGCTGTAGACATCTGTTTGTACCATAATAATGATATAAGATGTTAATGTTTGATAACGTTAGTGTGCATGCTTGCCCACATGTGGAAGTTTGCATCTGCGCTTGAGTGAGAGAGATAAGGCTCATAATGAGAATTTTGATTGCTTGAATGCAACCCAAGAACAAAAGAAAAACTGTATTCAGCTCACTGCTGCATCAGTTGTGTTAACAAGTTATTATGCACATACATAAACTGTATATACACTATGTCTGTGGGTGAACAAGGGCAGAAACTTGCTGATTAAACTATACAAACATCAACACAAACCCAAATAAAGTCAGACCACTGTTGACATAAATCTACTAATTTCACAGTTGAGTGAGGAAACAAAATGCTTAAATGGGGAGAAATTGTCACTTACATAGCGAAAGAAGAACTCTGACAGTTACCCTGCAGGATGCCTTTTGGCTGATACATTAATATGATGTGTGTGTGTGTGTGTGTGTGTGTGTGTGTGTGTGTGTGTGTGTGTGTGTGTGTGTGTGTGTGTGTGTGTGTGTGTGTGTGTGTTTTTTGCGCTTAGATGACTGTGTTTTTCATTGCTGAAAGTCAACTGGGAAACTATCAGAGAGGGATTTGGGTAATAATCTCCCCAAAATGGACTATGAAAAGAGATAAACATTTCTGTAGATTGGTGGAGAAAACAAACTTCTATCCCTTACTTGCTACACCATCCTCTCACTCTCATCCGTTTGCGTTTGTGTGTGTGTGTATTTATCTGTGTATGTATTAAGTATGTATGTGCATACATGCGGTCTTCTGTCCATTTGCTTTCCCCAGTATTAGGATATGTATATTACACTGCAACACACACACACACACACACACACACACACAAACACAAACACAAACACAGGGTGACAGGAAGAAAACCCTGATTTGTTTTGTTTTGTTTTTTTTAACTTTTTTTTTTATTCCCCCTCCCCCCTTTTCTTCCCAATTGTACTTGGCCAATTACCCCATTCTTCCGAGCTGCCCGAGTTGCCACTCCACCCCCTCTGCCAATCCGGGGAGGGCTGCAGACTACCACATGCCTCCTCCGATACATGTGGAGTCATCAGCCGCTTCTTTTCACCTGACAGTGAGGAGTTTCGCCAGGGGGACGCAGCACGTGGGAGGATCACGCTATTCCCCCCAGTTCCCCCTCCCCCCTGAACAGGCTGACCAGAGGAGGCGGTTGTGCAGCGACAAGGACACATACCTACATCCGGCTTCCCAGCCGCAGACACGGCCAATTGTGTCTGTAGAGATGCCCGGCCAAGCCTGCGGTAACATGGGGATTCAAACCGGCAATCCCTGTGTTGGTAGGCAACGGAATAGACCATTACACTACACAGACACCCCAGAAATCCCTGCTCTAACAATGTTAAAACCCACATAAATCATGAGGAAACAACTCCAAGGGAGAATGAACAGAAAACTTCAAGACATAAAAGAGGGTCTTGCACATATCAAGGAACGTATGCACTAACACACAGACACACAGACACAGACACACAAACAAACAAACAGTGGGGGGTAATTATCAAATAAGCAGGATGGTGCATATGGGATGTGAAGTTCAGTGAGGACAGCCTTGTTCTCTGCTTGGATAGTTAACATCACAAAGTCACCTACTCTCTGTTTTGTCTGAAAGAATATTAAAGGGGTGCATGCATGATTTCAGACCTGAAACTGTATGCTGGGAAACATTAATTACTTATTCTTTTCTCCTTGAGGCAAACTTTCTACTCATTATTTTTTTTAAAAATATATATTTTTGGCTGTCGACTGAACTTTCTAGATTAGAATCTGCAAGAACTGATTCCACATCAACAAACAATGGGGAATAATAAATTTAAAAAAAAAAAAAACCCCACAGAAACAAGCATGCCAGTGGTGGAGATGTAAGTATGGTGCAGCTTCTAAGTTGGGAAAGCTAGCTGAAGGATTCGGTCCCATGGAGAAATATTTAAAATAAGCATCTCCATAACCATCCTACCCTCTTTGCCCTTTAACTCTGTTATTTACATCCATCTTTGTACTGCTCTCATTCTCTCTCTCTCTTTGTCTCTTCTCGCTTCTGGTCCGGGCTCTTGCTTTCAATTTGATACTCGTCAAGCCAAAGTTGTTTTCGCTGTCCACCATACCCAGTATCTGTCCACCATACCCAGCAGCTGTCCACCATACCCAGTATCTGCCCACCATACCCAGTATCTGCCCACCATACCCAGTATCTGCCCACCATACCCAGTATTTGACCACCATACTCAGTAGCTGTCCACCATAAGCTGTCCACCATACCCAGTTGCTGTCCACCATACCCAGTATCTGCCCACCATATCCAGTAGCTATCCACCATATCCAGTAGCTGCCCACCATACCCAGTAGCTATCCACCATACCCAGTAGCTGTCCACCATACCCAGTATCTGCCCACCATATCCAGAAGCTATCCACCATATCCAGTAGCTGCCCACCATACCCAGTAGCTATCCACCATACCCAGTAGCTGTCCACCATACCCAGTAGCTGCCCACCATATCCAGTAGCTGTCCACCATACCCAGTAGCTGTCCACCATACCCAGTAGCTGTCCACCATACCCAGTAGCTGTCCACCAAAGCTGCTTTCTGCTGGCCAATTTAATAGAAAACCAGCTGTTTTGCCAGCAAGTGAAATGGCCTCTCCTACCTCACTAGTGCACTTCAGGACACATGCTGCCAGAATTAGTATGCATATTTCTGTGTGTGCACGTGTTTCTGCTATTCAACACTGGTGACGTTTGTGTGAATTTGCATTTGAAGGAGTCAGTTAAACTCAGTCAAGTATGCTTATTCAAATATTTCCTCTTCTAAACAGCTCGATTTCTTGTGGGAACATCTGATACGACTTCAGACTGTGTAGGGATTTAATCTGAGAGAGGATATGGTCCTCACAAACTTAAATGATTCTTGTTGTGCAAGTTTGTGTTCAGTTTGTCTTCTCTTCAAGTCAACCAATGAGCTCTTCATTGGTCAATGCATTGCAAATTGGCGTATCGGTAGTCTGTGCATGCACAGTCATGTGTTTCTACATTTATATGTGAGAATATACATGCAAGGATGAATTTATTACTTACCTTAAAGACCAATTCTCCTATCAGTCCGTTCCACTGGCCGTCAGGCTGCAAGCTGCCGTATTTGTGGTCTGGAGCAACATAGATCTCATATTTAAACCCCAGGTAGTTGGACAGAGCATCCAGAACGTCAATGGAGAAGCCCTGGTACTTCTTTGGTTTGCCCAGAACATTCTCTGACATCATCACAAACGGCTCCTCCTGGAAAGAATAGAAAATGAATGGGTGGAATCATCAGTTTAGCAAATGAGTGAATGAAGGAACCAATCAATCAATTCATCAATCAGTCAACTGATATCAAATCAAAATTCGCTCATCTGTGGCATGGGAGATAGGGTGGACTAATTTGTATTCACCTCATGTCAATTAGACTTCCCCATCACATCTTACATGGTGTAGCCTATTTGCACAAGTCCCACGGGAAAAAGAGCAGCTAAATGTCCAAATGCGAAAATTCAAGTTGCAACTTGACAGCGGACAAAATGGTTTTGTTTGCTGACCACACGCCTTAAGCCGGTGTTAAAAGGTTTCCAGATATGCGTGCTGAATACTCATGAGAGGAGAAGAAACTTGTAAGATGGAGAACTCCATAGCAAGCAAGGCAGTAAGCTCAGTAAGACAGGGCTCAGACCACACAGACAGGTAGACCGGCATTTTAAGACGTCCATAGAAGTCAGAAGCATTGTGATCTTGGGAAATAAAATTAAAAAGACAAAAAAAAACAAGTGAACAGACAAACCTGGATGTTTATTTTATTCACTTTGATTTAAATCGAGAGATAGACAAAAAAAAATCTCTATTTTCTCTCCTCTCTTATTCACCTCTTCTCTTTTGTCTCTTCGTTAATAAAATCCCTATTGATGAGTGAAATGTTTCAGGCCAATACGTCTGGCAGATTTATGAGGGCCTGTGTGTGGGTTATTGACTGGATACTGGCTGCACAGTAAGCACACAAATATCAAGACACATGCACACACGTGCGAGCTGTGCTACGCATTAACTTGGTGGTTTCTAATCCTTGCCAACCCCTGCCGTTCAATAAGCTATTAGGCAGTGAGTGGACATGCATGCCAAGTTCCTCTCCCGCCACAAGCATCCATCAATCAAGGCAAGACCACCCGCTACACCACCCACACCCACACACAAGCACCAGAGCTGGCTTGTGCATATGTATTTGGAATAAAGTTGATTCAGAGAACTACGTTTAGCCAAAAATAAATGTATGCAACACTTACTGTATAATACAGTCAGGCTAGGTGGTCTTTACAGTGCCTTGCAGTCCAACAGTCCAAAATCATCTAATGGCTGTTTTTTATGTTCATATATTAATTCTTAGTCATTATTAATTATTATTATTATTACAAGCATTTCAGTCTGACCAGGGACTTTCTTTTGGACTACCGAAGGAGTGAAATCATGCTGAATTTCCCTCCTCAGCCACCTGCTAGTATGAATACATCCATAAACACGTGTACTGTCTCTTCATTTCTTTTGATTCAACTCACACTTTTTCTGTCTTTCCCACTCTGGAGCTCTCTCATTACACTGGAATACATTTATTCTGCCTTTAACCCACTGCCCCTCTTTGCTGTTACCTGGATAGCAGAACCAAAGCAAAGCCAAGTGTCCTCTGGCCCTCACTCGCTTGTCTCCCTGTTTTTTGTCTCTTTCATTTTTGTTTTCCTCCCTGACTTTGGCCCATGTTGCATTGATTACATTCCAATTGCGTCACTAGGGTCTTATATAGCATTATATAATCTTACCCCTCATGAACACGCACATATCAACACACACACACACACACACACACACACACACACACACACACACACACACACACACACACACACTTTTTTAGCTTCAAATCTCACAGCTGCAGAAAAACAGTAATGGACAAGAAACTGCACGTGTGTACCTCTATGTAAGTGTGTGTGTGGATGTGTGTGTGTGTATGTGTGTGTGTGTGTGTGTGGGGAGTTTGGGTATTTCATCCCATTGGCCAGAGCTAAAGCTCTATGAAAACAGAATGACTAAGTGACAAATGTAATTTGTCCTCCCTCTCTCTTAGCTCCCCGTTTCTGCTTCTTCCCATCCCTCCCTGTGTCTATCCACTCCCAAGCTCTTGTTTAAACCATATGTTATCCTTCTGCTCATCACCCGCTCTCCTTCCTTAAACATATGTCTGGGACAACAACTCCCACTCTGTAGCCATCCATTCACTCACTCACTCACTCACTCACTCACTCACTCACTCACTCACTCACTCATTCATTCAATCCGTTCTTCCGTACAGCCCTCACCATCCCACCCCTGCTCTCCTTCCACCTCCTCTGTCTCCTGCAGACCCTCCCTCCTCTTCCCTTCCCCCTTCGCCTCGACCCCACCCAAAATCTCCTAACCTCATGTCTCCCATCTCTTCTTTTCCTTGCTCACTCTGCTCCTTTCCTCCTCACTAACTCCATTGGCACAAATGTATCCCCCAGCCTCCTCTTGAATAGAAGTACGCTATGTGCTCTCTGACGTGCTCGGCTGTTTTAGAGACATGATTGGGACTGGGAAAAGCTATTTTCCACAAAGACTGTAGATACGCCATCTGAAGAGCTCTCTGTGGGAATGTTGGGAATCACTGAATCATGCGCTGATTCACAGCACAGCGAGCACTTTGCAGATTCAGATGAAATTGGTGTAAAATGTGTTTTGAATATCTCCGCCAGTCTCAGTGGTAGATTTGATTTCATATTGTTAAAATTAATTTTCTTCACCGTCTGCGCTTGATGCAGATGGGTAATCATGGGGGAATCCCCCCCCCCCCGTCTGGGAAACAACAGATTAGGACTTACCTAAAAAGTCAAATCCCAAACTTTACCTATCTCTTAGTTGCATAAGGACAGGAATCTCCACCTTTTTTTTTATCCATTTTTAAATACATTTTTCATATTTTATTATAAATTGCAAAGCTTTTGCAACGTGCACCACATTTTACCTCTAGGATACACATGTAAGAGTAATGCACTGTGGAACAGACCTCCGGGACATAATGACCATGTCACCCCTGGAAGCTGCCACCAGTGTAATCCTGGTCCATTTTTCAATCTACACAGGGGGCCATAAGTACATAATTATTGTGATGTAGAGGTACCTTGGATGCATCTACTAAACAAATCAATACAGTTCCGTCGATTTAGTTATTGGCCCCAATAGTGGTTTGATCTTTTTGCCAATTAATTCATCAATAAACAATCAATGAGCAAGAGTCCAGCAGAGTGAAACTGAAAACATTCTCTCCAAGGTTAATGAATGGCTGTGTGTGTGTGGACCCGAGTCCCTGCCTTCATGCTTGTGTGCCTTCTAGGTAATGTGCCTGCCACAGGGTAAATACATGTTTGTATATAGTTTGAATAATTATTTGAAATTTCTATTTTTCTCCCTGTTAAAGTTTTTTTTTTAGGGAGTTGATTCTTATTCGATGAGAGGGTCTAAGGACAGGATGTTGTGTTGCTGTTAAGCCCACTGAGGCAAATTTGTAATATGTGACATTGGGCTATACAAATAAAACTGACTTGACTTGACTTTTTCTATGTTTATATGCTAATGTTTTGCTCTCATTTTATTTAAACATACTTTGGCTCCTTCCCCAACTCCACAAGATACGCTGAGATACACACACTTAAAGAGTAATTCGTCTACTGTGGTTGACCCCCTCCCCCAATATTTGTGTATAAATTAATACATTTTAAAAAAAGAGGGAGAGAGAATTTTGGGCGTCCAGGTAGCATAGTGGCCTATTCCGTTGCCTACTAACACGGGGATTGCCCATTCGAATTCCCGCGTTACCTCCGGCTTGGTCGAGCGTCCCTACAGACACAATTGGCCGTGTCTGCGGGTGGGAAGCCGGATGTGGGTATGTGTTCTTCGTCGCTGCACTAGCACCTCCTCTGGTTGGTCGGGGCACCTGTTCAGGGGGTGAGGGGGAACTGGGGGGAATAGCGTGATCCTCCCACGCGCTACGTCCCCCTGATGAAACGCCTAACTGTCAGGTGAAAAGAAGCAGCTGGCAACTCCACATGTATCGGAGGAGACATGTGGTAGTCTGCAGCCCTCCCCGGCTCGGCAGAGGAGGTGGAGCAGCTATTGGGATGGCTCGGAAGAGTAGGGTAATTGGCCATGTACAATTGAGGAGAAAAAGGAGGAAAAAAAAAAAAGATGAAAAAAAACAAAAAAAAACAAAAGAGAATTTTTAAAAAATACATAAAAATATGCAAGATCTTCGCAAGGCGTATCGTCCCTTTTCCAGTGCTCGGATTTGTCGAAAAACCAGCTAAGGAGAAGAAGAAAGCCACTTTATTTTGTCAATGTACAGTTGTTCGGTTACAATGAAATTTGTTCTCTGCATTTAACCCATCCTATTGTACAGGGGCAGTGGGCAGCTGCAACGCCCAGAACCAACTCCAGATCTTCTTTCCATTGCCTTGCTCAGGGGCACAGACAGGAGTATTAACCCTAACATGCATGTCTTTTTGATGGTGGGAGGAAACTGGAGCACCTGGAGGAAACCCACGTAGACACAGGGAGAACATGTAAACTCCACACAGAAAGGACCCGAGACAGCCCGGGGTTCGAACCCAGGAACTTCTTGCACTCAATTGTGGTATAAAATAGGTTTTCCAAAGGTTTTGAATCACCACAAACATGAGAGGTCCTTGATCATACAGTCATAACTGCACAAAAATTATTAGGCTGACAAGCCCAGTAGTATGTGAGATTAGCAGTGGACAGATACACGTACACATGGATAGAAAAAACATTTTTTTTCTTCGTGCCATTAAAATACTTTTGAGCAGCGCCCAAGTCAATTGAACAGGAAATATGGAGAAAAAAAAGTTGTTAATATGCAGCGCTCAAACTAAAAAAATCTACCTAATAAAAAGGTTTTGCCTGTCAGTCTGTGGATGTGCAGCCTCCTAGGTGTACCCTTGCACGAATGTGACCAACTCTAATATGAACTTGAACTTTCCAAAAAGAAAAGGTATGCTATGCACCCATTTTGGTCTAGCCCTAACCAGGCTCAGACTGGCAATCAAGCAACACTGACAAATGGCAGATGGGCCCAATTGTGAGCCACAAGGCCAGCAATGTGGGGAAAAAAATTGTGGAACGGCCCATCTGATTGGGGGTTACACGGTCCCAATTGTCAAAAGGCTACCTAAACTGTAACAAAGGTGCAGGAAGTGCTATCGTTGTCCTCTCCCCATCCCTTCAAGTGGACGCATCCATCCATGTAATGTCAGGTGGGAAATGATCTAATCAAGACAGAACGAGCGGAAACTAAAACTTATGAGTTTGAATCGAAAATAAAGCAAGCCTGAAATGCGTAAAGGTCCCAAAAAGCAAAAAGGCGGAGCGGAAAAGGTCAGAGGGGAGCTCAAGGCTGATGCTGCAAAATATTTAAAGTTAACACATTTATTCAAAAATACCGATGCCACTGATGAGCGCACTGATGAGACGTCTTCTCACTGGCTATGGGAGGACATGCTATTCTATTCACTGCTTAAGGCTGCTGTGCTATGCTGTTTTTTCAATGATGTCAAGGCGAGAGTGGCGAGAGTCACTCTGGGTCTGCTCCAATAGGGTGCAGGCATGCTGCTTGTCACAGCCCAACAATAGCAGTGGATGAACCCGTATGAACAGTGTCGGTAGCATGAAATCCTGACTGTTAGGCCTGATGTGTGAATTGCATCAGATCAGCTGTAAACACAATGTCGGATGATTGACTATGAATAGAGCGCTGTTAATTAATGTTCAATTTCAGACACGTTTCAAGATCATCATTAGGCTAGGCCTACATTAAGGAACGCTTTTGTCCACTGTGAAAATTGAGTTTGGCTCTTTTGTTTCATGATGACAGCATTGAATTTTGTCATAAACCACATTCATGATGTATGACTATGTCATATATTTTTCATTTAAGTTACGGATTGTAGCATAAATGCACTGGGGGTTGGGTTGCCCATTGTGAAACGAATAAAATCCCAACTGCGCTTCTTGGGGTGCTGACTTTTCTTCTAGGCTATTTCTTGGCTATTACATTGTTTTATGAAACACTGTAAGTACACCTGTTGTTAGGGTGTCAACTTGATATTAGCCTACATGTTATAAATAGCCTGATATTAAATATTCAACTTTATTTTGCATATTTTATTTATTTCCCTGATTTCATTTTTAACATGTGCCTGTATATTGTTTTTAATGACAATAAATTGAATTGAATTGAATTTATTTTAAGGAAAAAGGGGGGCCAGTCCAGGCAAAAATTGCCAGGGCTGAATATTGTTCCCAGTCTGACCCTGGCCCTTTATTTTCATAATAAACCTGGGTAAACAATTTACGCTCTCACATGCACGACTCACATCCACGGTTGACTCAGGTTTGGCAGCGACAAGACTATGCAACATTTCCTGTTTTGACTGCAACCTAGAGGAAACTGTTCCTTTATCACTTCTGCATCTTTTGGATTATCAAAATTCATTTAATTACTTTTGATCATGTCACTGCCCGATCCGCCTCAAGACTGTATAGTTCTGCTGGGGGACTTCAACAATCACGTGGGCAACGATGGAGAAACCTGGAGGGGCGTGATTGGGAGGAACGGCCTCCCCGATCTGAACCTGAGCGGTGCCTTGTTATTGGACTTCTGTGCGAATCATGGATTGGCAATAACAAACACCATGTTTGATCATAAGGTAGTTCATAAGTGTACGTGGTACCAGAACACCTTAGGCCGAAGATCCATGATAAACTTTGTGGTGGTATCATCAGATCTGCGGCCGTATGTTTTGGACACTCGGGTGAAGAGAGGAGCAGAGCTGTCAACTGATCATCACCTGGTGGTGAGTTGGATCAGATGGCAGGGAAGGCTGCCGGACAGACCTGGCAAACCCAACCGTGTAGTGAGGGTGAACTGGGAACATCTGGCAGAGGCCCCTGTCTGTGAGGTCTTCAACTCCCACCTCCGGAAGAAGTTCGCGTGTATCCCAAGGGAGGCTGGGGAACATGGAGTCTGAGTGGGCCATGTTCTGGTGCTAGCCCACATGGCAGTGAAAGGAACAGCTCCTTCCTATCTCCAGGCCATGGTCAAGCGCTACATCCCCGCCCGACCACTTCACTCTGCTGCCTCAGGACGCCTGGTTGCCCCGTCGCTCAGAGGTCCCTGCTGCCGATCGACCCGGTCACGGCTCTTTTCTGTCCTGGCTCCACAGTGATGAAATGAACTCCCCACTGATGTCAGGGCAGCAGAGTCGCTACCCATCTTTCGGTGCAGGTTGAAAACTCACCTCTTCAAGAACTACTACCCTGTTACTTGTTCTTAGCACTTATTGTATTCACTCATTTAAAAAAAAAAATCTCTCTCTTGCGCTTTTACTTTGGTACTGGTTGTGCTCTTAGATGCTTGTTTAGATGCACTTATGACCTCTGATGACTAGTAGTTCTCCTGATTTGCTATGTTAAATGCACTTATTGTAAGTTGCTTTGGATAAAAGCGTCGGCTAAATGACTGTAATGTAATGTAATGTTTAAAGCCTCTATTGTAGATGCGGTCAAAAGGTCATTGGTGCCTGTCAAGGTGGTGACCCAAGAACCCGCTGGTGGACGCTGATGGTGAGGGAAGCCATCAGGCTGAAGAAGGAGGCCTTTTGGACTTGGTTGGCCCAGGGATCTCTTGAAGCAGGGGACAGGTACCGGGAGGCTAGAAGGGCTGCCGCTTCAGCGGTTGCGAAAGCAAAAACTCGGGTGTGGGAGGAGTTCGGCGAGGCTATGGAGAAGGACTTTCGGTTGGCCTCAAGGAAGTTCTGGCAAACCATCTGGCGACTCAGGAAGGGGAAGCAGGGCTTGACTCAGACTGTGTTCAGCCGAGGAGGGGAACTGTTGACCCGGGCTGGGGATGTGGTCGAGCGGTGGAAAGAACACTTTGAGGAGCTCCTGAATCTGACAAATATGTCCTTAGTGGAGGAGGCAGAGTCTGAAGACTCAGGGGAAGCCCCACCCATATCCCTGGCAGAGGTCTCTGAGGTAGTTAAAAAGCTCCTCGGTGGCAAGGCGCCGGATGTGGATGAGATTCACCCTGAGATGCTGAAGGCTCTGGACATTGTTGGGCTGTCTTGGTTGACACGCCTCTTCAGTGTCACGTGGAGGTCGGGGACAATACCTGTGGAGTGGCAGACTGGGGTGGTGGTTCCCATATTCAAAAAGGGGGACCGGAGGGTGTGCTCTAATTGTCGGGGCATCACATTGCTCAGCCTCCCTGGGAAAGTCTTCTCTAGGGTGCTTGAAAGGAGGCTCTGACTGATTGTCGAACCACAGATCCAGGAGGAACAATGTGGATTCCGTCCTGGCCATGGAATGACAGACCAACTCTTCACCCTTGCGGAAGTGCTGAGGGGGGCATTGGAGTTTGACCAGCCAGTCTACATGTGTTTTGTGGACTTGGAGAAGGCTTATGACCGTGTACCCTGGGGCACTCTGTGGAGGGTACTGCGGGGGTATGAGGTACCAGGGTAGTTGCTACAAGCCATCCAGTCCTTGTAAAACCAAAGTGAGAGCCATGTCCGCATTCTTGGCACAAAGTCAAACACATTCTCGGTGGGTACTGGACTCCACCAAGGTTGTCCCTTGTCTCCGATTCTGTTTGTGATATTCATGGACAGGATCTCAAGCCGCAGCCAAGGTGAAGAGTGTGTCCGTTTTGGGAACCTCAGAATTGCATCTCTGCTCTTCGCAGATGATATGGTTTTGTTGGCTTCATCAGAACGTGATCTCCGGCACACACTGGGGCAGTTTGAAGCTGAGTGTGAAATGGCTGGGATGAGTCAGCACCTCCAAGTCGGAGGCCATGGTTCTCTATCGGAAATGGTGGATTGCTCCCTCCGGGTTGGGGATGAGTTGTTGCCTCAAGTGAAGGAATTCAAATATCTCGGGGTCTTGTTCACGAGTGAGGGTAGGATGGAGCGGGAGATTGACAGGCGGATTGGTGCAGCATAAGCAGTAATGCGGACGTTGTACCGGACCGTTGTGGCGAAGAGGGAGCTGAGCCGGAAGGCAAAGCTCTCAATTTACCAGTCAATGTTCGTTCCAATCCTCACGTATGGTCATGAGCTTTGGGTAGTGACCGAAAAGGTGAGATCGCAGATACAAGCGGTTGAAATGACTTTCCTCCGTAGGGGGTCTGGACTCAGCCTTAGAGATAGGGTGAAGAGCTCGGACATCCAGAGGGAGCTTGGAGTAGAGCCGCTGCTCCTTCGCATCGAAAGGAGCCAGTTGAGATGGTCCGGGCATCTGATTAGGATGCCTCCTGGGCGCCTTCCTTTGGAGGTTTACCGGGCACGGCCAACTGGAAGGAGACCCCAGGGTAGACCCAGAACTTGCTGGAGGGACTACATGTGCAATCTGGCCTGGGAACGCCTTGGGATCCCCCAGGAGGAGCTCGAGGGCGTTGCTGGGGAGAGGGACGTCTGGAGTGCCCCACTTAGCTTGCTGCCACTGGGACCCGACCCCAGAAAAGCAGCTGAAGATGAGATGAGATGAAATGACTGCCCGATCCAAGTCAACCATAGAAGTGAGTCGCACATGCGCACGCTTGACTTAGATCAGGCAGCGACAGAGAGCAGCGTTAGTCGAACTACAGAGGGAATGAAGCGAGGGAGTGGCGATAGCAAGAACAAATGTTTTTCAAAGGTTTTGAATCACCGCACTAGAGTTTCTTCCTCATACAGTCAGGACTGTGCACAAAAAATTGTAGGCTGATAGGTCCGGTAGTTTGTGAGATTAGTAGCGGACGGCTAACAAACAAACACACACACACACACACACGTGATCCCCTCCAGGCTATCTGCCTGAGGTGATAATAATGAGATAAAGTAACATAAACATTGATAGAAATATTTTTAGAATGAGAAAGGTGCATAACGCACAAGATAGTATTTGTATATGTTCTATGCATCTTTCTTCCGTGCATTTTCATGTATTTGTGTATTGTTTTCTATCTCATGCAATTTGCACTGCATGTGAATTGCATGCAATGTAATTTGTAATTGCATTGCATTATGATGTACAAAATGTGTGATATAAATAAATTTTGAAACTAAATCGACAGCACTGTTAAAGAACATTGCACCTCATGGACAGAAGATAGTTTATATTAAAGCAAAAAAAGCCCGAGGAAAACCAGAGCAACCTAATCCAAAGGGCCCTTGAAAATCATTACAAATCAAACACACAACAACACGCATATAAACAAGTCCTTATATTATGCCCTTCAGCCATTCTCAGATACACAACAGCAACTCTGTGGACAATTCACACTGGCTCCCTTGGCTCTCAATAAATATGTCCCTCAGCTAAGGTAACATATATGCACATGCACACTTGTATGCGCACACACACACACACACACACACACACACACACACACACACAAACATATACACATACATACACCCCCCTCCAGAAAAAAAGAACAAACAGAGCCAGGGTTTGGAAGAGGGGGAATGGAAAGAGAGCGAGAGAAGGGGGGGATACGTATGTCCTGTTTACAGACACAGCTCATAATCCCCTCCTTTCTCCTTTCTAACATTGATGCAAGTCACAGATTGGAAGCAAAATAAAACGGGACATAACAGAGCACTAGAAAATTTTGTATCATCAACTTTTTCACTCCCCTTCTTTCTTCAAAGGCTGGATATGAAGAATTTACAGCAGTAAATCTTTAAAACACTGGCAGGACTTGCTCAGCTGTGAGGGCTGCAGGCAAAACAGAGAGAACTGGAATCTCACCATAGCAGAGACTCCAAAGGTCTCTATTGTCTAACACTTAAAATTGAGACTATCATGAAAAAAAGTGAGCTTGTCCAAAAACACGTTATTCAACACGCTATTCTCCTTTCAACACAAGGGGCAGGGCTAATGCACCAAAACTAGTAACAGCACCTCTTTGAATTTTGGCTGGACTATTTCCAGATAATAAAAAAAACCTGAGCTGTGTTGCGTCCAGCTAGCGTGGTGGTCTATTCCGTCGCCTACCAACACGGGGATTGCCAGTTTGAATCCCCGTGGTACCTCCGGCTTGGTTGGGCATCCCTACAGACACAATTGGCCGTGTCTGCAGGTGGGAAGCCGGATGTGGGTATGTGTCCTGGTCGCTGCACTAGAGCCTCCTCTGGTCAGTTGGGCGCCTGTTCAGGGGGGAGGGGGAACTGGGGGTATTAGCGTGATCCTTCCATGCACTACTTTCCTCAGGTGAAACTCCTCATTGTCAGGTGAAAAGAAGCGACTGGCAACTCCACATGTTCCTCCATGCACTACTGTCCTCAGGTGAAACTCCTCATTGTCAGGTGAAAAGAAGCGACTGGCAACTCCACATGTTCCTCCATGCACTACTTTCCTCAGGTGAAACTCCTCATTGTCAGGTGAAAAGAAGCGACTGGCAACTCCACATGTATCAGAGGAGGCATGTGGTAGTCTGCAGCCCTCCCTGGATCAGGCGGAGGGGGTGGAGCAGCGACCGGGATGGCTTGGAAAATAGAGTAATTGGCCGGATATAATTGGGGAGAAGGGGGGGGTTGTAAAAAATAAATAAATAAATAAAACAAATAAAATAAAAACAACTGTGGAAAACGAAAATATCCTTAGATTCAGAAAAAAAGGGTTATTCCGTTGATAGTGTTGTGTTCTGCCCTATTTTGACTTTCTTCAAAAGAATGTAGACTTGGAAAATATTCCTGCAGAATCTATCACATTTTCTTTCACACACAACCCCCCGCCCCCAAACGCTCTCTTTCAGACAGATATGCATGCCAACACCTACACATAAACACACAATCTCATCAGGTTGTACTCACCAGTACAGTGACTACTCGTAACACCACTCCTCTCATGTTATTTTCCAGTTTCCTGTCTGTCAGTGTGCCGTTTAAGCTGTGAACCGGGTCCCAAGTTGCCAGCTGCAGTAGACGCGCGCGCACACACACACACACACACACACACACACACACACACACACACACACACACACACACACACACACACACACACACGCATGCGCGCACACAAACATACAAACAAACACACACAAAGACAAACAAAGGAAGCAATTAAACTCACAGTAATCACGCTGCTTTTTCTGAACTTTGCTTTCCATTGATAAAAATGTTTACATTTTGGCAGATAGGGGCACATTGCAGGAGAAGGCTCTCTGTCAGGTGTCTGTCAAGTACAAGGTAAACGGAAAATAAGGCGGGGGAAAGTAGATTTGTGCATAATGAGAGAAGAAAATCCCTGGAAAAACACAGACGCCCTGAAAGGGATGCAGAAGAAATTGCAGAGTCTATCCGGTACCTTGGATAAAGTAAAGAAAAGGGAAAATATTTGTGTTAGATAACCTTATTAATATACACTTAGCAAAGTCAAAGTAAACACATTAGGGGACACGATCCTATTTTATCATTACTATGTAAATTCACCGGCCACTTTATTAGGCACACCTGTCCAACTGCTCGTTAACGCAAATTTCTAATCAGCCAATCACATGGCAGCAACTCAATGCATTTAGGCATGTAGACATGGTCAAGACGATCTGCTGCAGTTCAAACCGAGCATCAGAATGGGGAAGAAAGGTGATTTAAGTGACTTTGAACGTGGCATGGTTGTTGGTGCCAGACGGCCTGGTCTGAGTATTTCAGAAACTGCTGATCTACTGGGATTTTCACGCACAACCATCTCTAGGGTTTACAGAGAATGGTCCGAAAAAGAGAAAATATCCAGTGAGCGGCAGTTCTGTGGGCAAAAATGCCTTGTTGATGCCAGAGGTCAGAGGAGAATGGCCAGACTGGTTCGAGCTGATAGAAAGGCAACAGTAACTCAAATAACCACTCATTACAACCGAGGTATGCAGAAGAGCATCTCTGAACGCACAACATGTCGAACCTTGAGGCAGATGGGCTACAGCAGCAGAAGACCACACCGGGTGCCACTCCTGTCAGCTAAGGACAGGAAACTGAGGCTACAATTCGCACAGGCTCACCAAAATTGGACAATAGAAGATTGGAAAAACGTTGCCTGGTCTGATGAGTCTCGATTTCTGCTGCGACATTCGGATGGTAGGGTCAGAATTTGGCGTCAACAACATGAAAGCATGGATCCATCCTGCCTTGTATCAACGGTTCAGGCTGGTGGTGGTGGTGTAATGGTGTGGGGGATATTTTCTTGGCACACTTTGGGCCCCTTAGTACCAATTGAGCATCGTGTCAACGCCACAGCCTACCTGAGTATTGTTGCTGACCATGTCCATCCCTTTATGACCACAGTGTTCCCATCTTCTGATGGCTACTTCCAGCAGGATAACGCGCCATGTCATAAAGCTCGAATCATCGCAGACTGGTTTCTTGAACATGACAATGAGTTCATTGTACTCAAATGGCCTCCACAGTCACCAGATCTCAATCCAATAGAGCACCTTTAGGATGTGGTGGACCGGGAGATTCGCATCATGGATGTGCAGCCGACAAATCTGCAGCAACTGCGTGATGCTATCATGTCAATATGGACCAAACTCTCTGAGGAATGTTTCCAGTACCTTGTTGAATCTATGCCACGAAGGATTAAGGCAGTTCTGAAGGCAAAAGGGGGTCCAACCCGGTACTAGCAAGGTGTACCTAATAAAGTGGCCAGTGAGTGTATGTATGTATGTATGTATGTATGTATGTATGTATGTATGTATGTATGTATGTATGTATGTATTTGTGGTCTGCTGAGTCACTAGGTTACATCACTTTTAGTGCATTGTGTGTATATTTATGATGCTGTTCATCGCCTCATCAAGGCTTGTTGTTTGTGGATGCAAACATACCTGCAATCAAGTGATTTTGCTTCTTCACAATTTTAGACAGACTTACATTCTTCTCTAGGACCACATTGCCGAGATCCAAAACCATATTTTCTCTGAGTATACTGCCTACTGCCTGCGATAAAATATTGGGGTTTTTTTGTTTTTGTTTCAAATATCAAGCTCAGATAGTTTCACTGTGGACAGGGGCTGTGCAAAACATCAGCGTTTTATGATTGTCTGCTATTTTCTAAAAAGCACACAACGATCTGCGTGGTCACAAAAATGCATGCACAAGTACAAACGCATACACCAAAAGAACAGAGGGCATGCCACATGGGAAATAATGGATATTAATTCAAAGTTTAGAATTACAGTAAAGTACCAATTCACTCTTGACCCCTTATGAGTTCCTTTATTGGACCTGTGTTTACAGTAAAGCCTGGTTTAACATGTCTCTTCTTCTAAGCCCCATGGCTTATTTAGTAGTGACAGTGTGTAGTGTTTAGTAGTGTCTGGACTACAGCACTTAAGAGTTGACAAAGTTGGTTTAACTCCCTCCCTTGGTTGAAGCACAAGAAAATACTTTTGCTTTCACTCCATCAACGGCTCAGCCATCTGCTAAGCTGGCAACTCATTTCAGAGACTGACAGGTGGGCAACTTATTCAAAATCCTCCTGAGTGGTAGCAGGCAAGGAAATGCCTTTTTTCCATTCGTGGCTTGTGTGCGTAAATGTGTATTTCTGTGTGTCTTTGTGTGGTTATGGAGGGTCACCTGTCTGTATCCCCATGGCATTTAATTCATCAGGTGGATTTGGGGTGGAAGATGCTCTAGAAACCCTGCCAGTGATCGTCTATGCAGTTAGGCCACAACTGCCTCCAAAGGGATTTGCAGTTAAAAATCATCCGTTAGTAATTTTCCTTATTAAAATACCCATGGAACGGCGTTTGGGTGGCATGGTGGTGCATTCTGTTGCCTACCAACACAGGGATTGCCAGTTCAAATCCCTGTGTTACCTCTGGCTTGGTCTGGCATCCCTATAGACATGGCTGTGTCTGTGGATGGGAAGCCGGATGTGGGTATGTGTCCTGGTCACTGTACTAGCGCCTCCTCTGGTCAGTTAGGGCGCCTGCTCAGGGGGGGAGGGAGAACTGGGGGGGGGGGGGATAACGTGATCCTCCCACTCGCTACATCCCCCTAGCAAAACTCCTCACTGTCAGGTGAAAAGAAGCGGCTGGCGACTCCACATGTATCGGAGGAGGCATGTAAAAGTCTGCAGCACTCCTCGGATCGGCAGAGGGGGTGGAGCAGTGACCAGGACGGCTCGGAAGAGTGGGGTAATTGTCCGGATACAACTGGGGAGAAAAGGGGGGAGGGAATCCATGGAATATCAATATTATTTTTATTAATGTCATTTGTTATTGTCATTATTACAACCATGATGGTTAATATTTTCTTAAGGCTGTACTTTGAAACTGACGTTCAATAATATCTTCTACCAAGTGTCTTGTACCAAGTGCAACATCAGCATAGCATAGATCTACACAAACTTGTGCACGCACACACACACACACACACACACACGCACACACACACACACACACAAAATCTGTCTTCAACTCATCTTTTTACATTTGTTTGCACTCGTCTCTCTGTTTTCCTATCTCTATCACACAAGTACATACAGAGACACAGTCAACAAATGCCCCCCCCCACACACACACACACAGTATAATGCTATTCCGGTTTCAGCCGGGAGGGGGAGGTGTGGAGCTAGAATGTGGACCGCACTCTCAGTATGACGTCGCTCTGTCAGTGAAGGAGCGACAGTTCTCCACCCCTCTTTTCCACAGACCGCCCAAATACCCCATTTTACTTCTTTCTTGCCTTCACAACGTTCACAAAACACAGGGGCATTTTTAATCTTCTGTTTCCCGGAAACCTATTTCTCGGAAGATAAACCAACTATCATTTATTTCAGAACTTGGGGATTTTGTGGCTGTAATTGGCTGGTTTCTGCAGGTCTTTGTTTCACTCACTCACTCTCGCTACCTCCACTCTTTCCTTCTCCATCTCTCTCAGAAACAACCTTTCAAAACTATCTTCTGTCGAGCACTGTTGCCTTTTTTCCCGAAACAGTCTCTCTCCCTTCATCACTACAGCATTCTTTCATCTCTTGTTTTATTGTGTTAGTGTGTGTACATACCAAAACAAGAATGCAACTCTGCCCTAGATGCTATTACTGTGTGTGTGTGTGTGTGTGTGTGTGTGTGTGTGTGTGTGTATCTTTTTTCAGCATGTGAGTATTAATGTGTATGCGAGCTCGTGAGCCTGAGCTATTAATGTAGTATAAATGAGGGCTCTGATGTGACAGACTTTCAAACCTGAAGATTAAAAGAATACAGCCTGAGAAAAACAGAGAAAGATAGTGATAGAGAAAGAAAGAGAGAGTAACTGTTGGCAAACAAAAGGAGACTTGACGGACAGTGAGAAGGAGATGATGAGTGACACTCATAAAAGCTGGATTTACAGCATGGGAGATGTTCTAAGCGCTTATCAAAATGTGTATGTGTATAATCGATAACACTGTTTGCAAAGAAGCCGATCAGCAACCAGGCAAAAGCACAGGAAAGCTGCAATGGTACAAGCACAGTTCATCCCATCTGAAGGAAACAAACACCCAACTATTTAAATTGAAATACCCTTGAGCAAGGCACCTGAACCCCCTGCCGTGATGCCCCCACATCACAGGCAACCTGTACCCTGACACCCTTGAGGAATGAATGTGAATGGCTTTGTGTTTGTGTTGACTTGGGAGGTACTGGATTTGAGAAACAGCAATTGGGGTGCAAATGCATACATGCAAGACACAACTGCGCAGGCAGGCAAATGGACAGACACACGGGGAGACATGAAAACATAACCTTGCAAGGAAACAAGCACACCAACAGGAACGCCGTTTTAGGAAAACACGTGCACACGCGCACCCACGCGCACACACATACTGTAATGAACATGATATAAAAACCCTGCATATTATATGATTGCAAAAAAAAAATTGAGAGTGATGAAACAAGGTTTTTTTCAAAGTTCTGATGTGACTCACAGAAAATCGTGTGATATACTATGTGATGGCATTCACCTAAGTGACGGCAAAGTCATCACATAGGTTAGTTGTCTCTCATTGATTAATTTACAATGCTGAGACCGTGGAGTAGTGAGACTATGGTTGTTTTTATTCTGTTGTGATTGAGAAGTCAGAAAAAAAAAAGTCTCAACAAATCAAGCACAACACATTCAAAGTCAAGTGGTGATGCAGAGCAGCCCGCAGATTGTCAGCCCACAAATGTGTTTACAGCCTCAAAACTTGACCTGGTCCCTGCACAGTCAGCCAAGTTTATTGGCGACAAACTTTTTAGGAGCACTTGAGCATTCGGATGTAGCAAAGCTTGTCAATGCAATCAGCACAACTCTGAGGTCATGCCTGCCGAGCTTTACAGCATGTTTTACTGAGCTGTTCGGCTGCAGGGTGCAGAGGTGTGAGTTTTCAATATACAAGCCCGTGTAACTGCACTGAAATGAACATGACTCATATGGAAGAATAAAAAAAAAAAGGATAGAACGAGAGTTTGGCTTCTTTATCAGGAATCAGGAACACTTTGACATATTGTTTCCTCCAGTCCACAGCAGTGCAACACAAAGACAAAAACACATCCAAAAACTACAAGAACTTCAAGAACATACATGCTAACTAACACATATGTCTAAACTAACACATACACTACCGTTCAAAAGTTTGGGATCACCCAAACAATTTCGTGTTTTCCATGAAAAGTCACACTTATTCACCACCATATGTTGTGAAATGAATAGAAAATAGAGTCAAGACATTGACAAGGTTAGAAATAATGATTTGTATTTGAAATAAGATTTTTTTTACATCAAACTTTGCTTTCGTCAAAGAATCCTCCATTTGCAGCAATTACAGCATTGCAGACCTTTGGCATTCTAGCTGTTAATTTGTTGAGGTAATCTGGAGAAATTGCACCCCACGCTTCCAGAAGCAGCTCCCACAAGTTGGATTGGTTGGATGGGCACTTCTTTGAGCAGATTGAGTTTCTGGAGCATCACATTTGTGGGGTCAATTAAACGCTCAAAATGGCCAGAAAAAGAGAACTTTCATCTGAAACTCGACAGTCTATTCTTGTTCTTAGAAATGAAGGCTATTCCATGCGAGAAATTGCTAAGAAATTGAAGATTTCCTACATCGGTGTGTACTACTCCCTTCAGAGGACAGCACAAACAGGCTCTAACAGGTACTATTTAATGAAGATGCCAGTTGGGGACCTGTGAGGCGTCTGTTTCTCAAACTAGAGACTCTAATGTACTTATCTTCTTGCTCAGTTGTGCAACGCGGCCTCCCACTTCTTTTTCTACTCTGGTTAGAGCCTGTTTGTGCTGTCCTCTGAAGGGAGTAGTACACACCGGTGTAGGAAATCTTCAATTTCTTAGCAATTTCTCGCATGGAATAGCCTTCATTTCTAAGAACAAGAATAGACTGTCGAGTTTCAGATGAAAGTTCTCTTTTTCTGGCCATTTTGAGCGTTTAATTGACCCCACAAATGTGATGCTCCAGAAACTCAATCTGCTCAAAGAAGTGCCCATCCAACCAATCCAACTTGTGGGAGCTGCTTCTGGAAGCGTGGGGTGCAATTTCTCCAGATTACCTCAACAAATTAACAGCTAGAATGCCAAAGGTCTGCAATGCTGTAATTGCTGCAAATGGAGGATTCTTTGACGAAAGCAAAGTTTGATGTAAAAAAAATCTTATTTCAAATACAAATCATTATTTCTAACCTTGTCAATGTCTTGACTCTATTTTCTATTCATTTCACAACATAAGGTGGTGAATAAGTGTGACTTTTCATGGAAAACACGAAATTGTTTGGGTGATCCCAAACTTTTGAACGGTAGTGTATATCCAAAAAAATTTAAAAAAATCACTGTCCAAGGGAACGAACGCCAGCCAGGATGACTGTCGGAACTGCCGGTCTGCATTGGCTACACCAAAAACACCACAGTCAACGCCAGGCGAGGCTGCCGCAAGACTGCCCTCGGTGTTATTGGAACTGCTGGTTTGCATTGGCTAGCAGTTAGCGTAGCCTGCCCCGCTTCCACATCCTGTCAGACCGCCTTCGGTGCTTCCTCCCCGGGCGCAGCTCCAGGCAGGGGCCGTGGTCCTTGGGTCCACAGGACACAGCAGACCAGGTTCCTCCAGCCGATCCAACGCTAGCTCTCCCAGCCAGACACCCTCGACACATCTCCCCGCACTCCACACGACGACACCAAAAACACCAGAGTCAACACCAGATGAGGCTGCCGCCAGACCACCCTCGGTGTTATTGGAACTGCTGGTCTGCATGGTCTAGCATTTAGCTTAGCCTGCCCCGCTTCCGCATCCTGTCAGACTGCCCTCGGTGTTACCTCCTTGCTCCCAGCTCCAGGCAAGGCCATGGTCCCTGGGCCCACAAGATGCAGCAAACCAGGCTCTCCTAGCCGATCCAGAGCCAGCTCTCCACACCATCAAATGAAGACAAAACTTAAATGCAGACGTGGACAAAGACACTGCATGGACGGTACCGTGTGAGGCCGTCACAAAGGTGAATTCACGCCGCCATCTTCTCACATCGGTACTGGATGAGGCTGCTGCAAACGTGAATTTGCGCTGCCATCTTCCCACACCAGAAGCGGAAATGTTGCTTCTTTTCTCCATAAATTATATGAAAAATAACTGGCACAGCAATTAATCAGTGCCTTTCCAGGTTAGACTTGACTGCTCCCCTGACACGGTGCAAGAGCACCGTGCACTTTAACTGGAGTCCCTTACATTACATGAGAAAAAAAGATTCATTGGAAAACCATGAAAGCCACTGGTGCCTGTCAAACCAGCTACTTGTCAGATTCAAATATGTCTTTTGTATCTTTGAGCAAGGCACTAACTCCCTGAGCTGGATTGTTCAAACTTGAGAGGCTTGTTTGAAAAACATGAACCTAGAGAGACTCCAGCAATGAATATCCTGAAAAAGGTGTCGGTGAAGTTACTTTACTCAGTATTTCCAACAGTGTTTAAATATTAGTCAATATGATGAGGAAAAATAAATCTCAAAACAGGACTTGAAGCCTTTCCATACCAAGTCTGAAGTCATCATCTGAAAATGTTGCATGTAAAAAAAACAACCTTGCCTTTTGTCTATTAAGTTTACACACAAACTCTTAAAAAAAGTTGTCTGTCATGAATCTCTTTGGAACAGCTTCGATTTTCAGCATTTTTTTGCAACCATCAATAAACTCTGAGATTGTTGAGAGTTATTGGACCATGATGACGGATTAAAAAAAAGAAAGAAAAAAAAGAAATAGGGCATCCGGGTGGCGTAGCGGTATACTCCATTGCCTACCAACATGGGGATCACCCGTTCGAATCCCCATGTTGCCTCTGGCTTGATTGGGCGTTCCTACACACACAATTGGCCGTGTCTGCGGTTGGGAAGCCGGATGTGGGTATGTGCCCTGGTCGCCGCACTAGCGCCTCCTCTGGTCAGTCGGAGCGCCTGTTCAGGTGGGGAGGGGTAACTGGGGGGAATAGCGTGATCCTCCCACGTGCTATATCCCCCTGGCGAAACTCCTCACTGTCAGGTGAAAAGAAGCGGCCGGAGACTCCACATGTATCGGAGGAGGCATGTGGTAGTCTGCAGCCCTCCCTGGATCGGCAGAGGGGGTGGGGCAGAGACCGGGGCAGCTTGGGAGAGTGGGGTAATTGGCCAGATACAATTGAGGAGAACAAGGAGGAGGGGGGGGGATCCAAGAAGAAAAAAGGAGAGAAAAAAAAGAAATGTGACTTGGTGATTAATGGCCTTTAGTAAGGTTAGGTCACTTTCTTTAAATCTACCTGTAGCTGCAAACACACAGACTACTGAATCTTTACAGTACAATTTATACACACACACACACACACACACACACACACACACACACACACACACACACACACACATTTACAGTACATATAGGTGACAAGCTTTATGAGACCAACTTAAAACTGAGGCCAGAGCCAGTGGGGAGTAAGACAAATGGGAAAGAGGGAGAGAGAGAAGGACACAGATGAAAGATGAAGAAAGATGAAGAAAGGGAAAAAAAGTCTCACTGCAGTATTAAAACAGAATTGCCATGCCACATTATCTGAACATCAATATTTTCACTTCATATTTACGTTGTTTTGCCTTTCCCATAACAGTGGATGTGCCGTGTGTGTGTGTGTGTGTATTTCACAACTGTAAATGGCAGCCTAGCTAGCAAAGAAGCCCATCGTCTCTTCTTATCTTCACAGTACCAGATAAAGGCACATTTCCCCTCAACAGTATGAAATGACTCCTGCCGTGTATCTGAATTTGTGTGTGTGTGTGTGTGTGTGTGTGTGTGTGTGTGTGTGTGTGTGTGTGTTTGAACCACTGCATATAGGTCATTACCACGCAGGCCCAGGCTTCACACCAATGCCATTAGAATCTCATCACACCTTTCTTCCTGTCTGTCTGATATTTTCCTTTACTTCCATCCGTCGCTTGCCAACTACACACTTTATTCTTTTGCTTTCTTTTTTGCTGATGAAATCAACATGTTCTATTTTTCTGTGTCTCTCCATCTTTCTGTTTCTGTTTCCCTCTTTCTTGTCTCGTAAATTTTATCGCTAACCCAGAGTGGACACGGCTGCAAACACCACATACAGAGAGAGAGAGAGAGAGAGAGAGAGAGAGAGAGAGAGAGAGAGAGAGAGAGAGAGAGAGAGAGAGAGAGAGAGAGAGAGAGAGAGAGAGAGAGAGAGAGAGAGAGATTGTGACATAGCAATGAAGCACGACTGGGGTAGATGTTATTATCCATTATCCACACCGCTTATCCTGCTCTCAGGGTCGCGGGGATGCAGGAGCCTATCCCAGCAGTCATTGGGCAGCAGGCGGGGAGACACCCTGGAAAGGCCGCCAGGCCATCACACCAACACACACATACCTAGGGACAATTTAGTAATGCCGATTCACCTGACCTACATGTGTTTGGACTGTGGGAGGAAACAATGGTTTTTTAACAGCGCTCAGTCTTAGCAAAAAGAGCCCTACATATTAATGCCGAGCATTGGTTTGCCAGCTGAAGCAAATCAATGCAATCAAACAACAGACATGTCAACCACATACACGTGTACACAAAGAAACATGGATGCATACACACACACACACACACACACACACAGAGATAGGTGCTGGGCTAGCTAAAGCAAAGCACCACACAGCAGTGAGCTCTAGCCATGCTGCCCTGCTAAATTTCTCTCCACTAGGATAAGGCAGCTCATTACAGACAGAGAAAGCTCAAACACATTCCCATCTCCTGTGGAAACACCTGTAGACCAAGGAGCCGTGCTCAGTCTTCACTGGCTGAGCTCATTCAAGTTGCTATAGGCACAGTAGGCTGCTTTGCTGCCAGCTGCCAAAGTGACACCACTTGGTTACTAATGTCAGTCAAAACGGAAGAGGAGGTTTTAAATAAGGAGTAAAATCACATTTTTAAGATGATGTGCGATCCATGACGCTGATGCTGTGTTCCTCGTTTCAGTTTCACAAGGCTCTCACAAAGAATGACTATTTTGCATCTGTAACAACAAACAAAGTGTACATCCAAACACTGGGAAGTCAATAATTAACTGCTGGTTTTAATATATCACAGGAAGTTGAGTCAGTTCATCTGGACACAGCGTTTACTGGATCCTGTAAGTCTACCGGCAGAGTATGTTTCGACTTGACGTTGCTCAGAACTTTCTTTAATTATTTGATTGCCTCGGGCTTTCACATAAAAAACTGAACCTGAGAATTGTGTACACTTTTCCAGAAACTCATAAGAACGACATTGTTCTTTACCAAGGAAATAACGACTTAGTTGACATCATCACACTTTGCCTCAGTCAGACGTTCTGACTGAACAGTTCTGTAATCAAGCAAGAGCCGCCAATCAATAACGGTGACTGTTTTTTTCCCCTAGCACGAGGAGCAAGCATCGAGAAAGAGGCTTTCGGTTCAATCGCAGCCAATCAATCGAGCGGCACAGCAACTGCTTTTAGTCAGAGTTCAGTAAATAGTAAATTGTAAATCAATATGGAGTTTACACACACGTACAGTAACGCACGCACAAGCGCGTAAAACTGGCACACACACAAAAACACGAGTAGTGGCATCGGGGCGGTAACAGGTGACTTGCTGATGAGAGAGACTGATGACCGTGTTGCGTCCATCTGTGCTGTATAGAACAGCTTTTCCCCACGCAAAGAAATGAATGAACCATTGCTATACTTTGATCAACCCCTCTCTCCAACTGCCAAAGGGGCGCACACACACACACACACACACACACACACACACACACACACACGTGCACAAACATATGTGCATTCACACAACACCTCACTCACAAACAAGACAAGAGCTCTGGTGGGTCATGGGATATCTGAGCAGACACATTTATAAGTAATTGGAGCATATTGACTGGAGCTGTGTGGGGGCCACAATGGTCATTAACTGTTACAACAGACCCATTCACTACAGTAAATGCACCCACTCATAATCACACACACACACACACACACACACACACACACACACACACACACACACACACACACAGACTCACAAAGTACAGCACAATACACGGAGTGGTCTCAAAGCCTCATGTATCTCCCACATACAGCAAACTTTGGCCTTTTTTGGTTCCTGGAGTGATGCACACGAGCCGGCGGATTCAAAGGGAAATTGATAGCAGATGTCATTTTGAAGAAATGGGGCTTGGTATATTGTGCACAGTAGAAAAAGGGATATTCAATCAAGAAGCAAATCTATCTGGCGAGTTATGATTTGTGTACCCACGAGATAAAGCATGAATACTTGGCAATCAATCACTGACGCAGCCTCAAAATGCCACTGGTGGAATAAAACTATAGCTCTAAATAATGGGGGCCCATAATTGCTGCATTTACCGCCACCCTACACCCCCCCCCCAACCCCAACACTACACACCACAACAGAGAGATGTGACTAAGTGGTTTCTAAAACAACGAGAAATTGAATTATCAAACAGACTACCCTTTTAATTGTCACTAGTCTCTCGTCACCTACGGTTAAGGAGACAAGATGTTGTTCAGCTTTCTATTTGTTAAATGCGTGTTCATTTTTTTTCCTCCAGTGACCTCGCTTCTTCTGCCAAACGGTAACACTGAGCCCGTTTCAGCCTCACTGTTACGTCTCTCTCTGTTCAACACTTCAACAGCTGCCACAGCAGCAAAGACACAGGCACCAGGCAAGCACGCAGACAAACTACCCAGTTCCATGACTGCTCTCGCCACTCAACCTCTCTCCATCTCTCCTCCCATCTTCCAACCCAGCTCTCTCTCTCGCTCTGTCTTTCTCCTCTGCTCAGGAGTGACATGTCTGTCAATGCAGTGTCGCAACAGCTTGCAAACCGAGCAACCGAGCTCCACCAGCTCTCACCCCCCCCTCCTTCCTTTCGCTCCTCTCCGTCTCCTTCTGCAATCCCTCTTTCCACTCAATTCACAACACCCCCCCCCCTCTTATTTTTTCCCGTCTCTATGTGTCTCTGCCTCCTCTGTCTCTCTCTCTCTCTCCATCCTCAGCCAAAGCGGGGACAGCTTGTTACAGCAGGCGGTCCTGGCCACAGTCAGCAGTGGTATCAGTGCACTGCACCAACAGTTGCCTAATCATCACTTTACAGCTTGCGTGTGCCCATCCACCCTCAAGGAAAAGTAGCTCCCCTTATATGAGAAAGCTACGCTATTCTACTTTAAAAATCCAGCCATGTCATTTCTTCATCATTTCAGTTATTTTACACTGTACCTGTTCTTTCTACTAATTTGAGCTGTGTTGCTATATCATCCCTTGTTTGATGTTATTGTTGTATTTTGTTAATGAATTGTAGAAAATAGAAAATAATAGGGCTTATTCCAATCATTTTGTCTTTAATGATGAAACTACTACCTGGAAAGCAATTATTTTTCAAAAAGCCACTCAGGCGAGGTTCTGTGCCACTGCTTGCCTCCTTAATGGAAATTGGATTTCAGGGAAACAATTACAGCAGCAAGCGTAGGATGAAAAATATTGCTGACAAATTACTGATAAACTGTATAATATGTAAACTATTCATGTGAAAGGAAACATATTCAATTGAAAGAGATGATTTTTTTCTAGAGTTGCACGATCATTTTAATATACAAGGAGAGAAAAGTGCATCGCGGGTTTTGACTTGAGTCAAAAGAGAAACATGCGGTGCATTGTGATGAGCTAAGAAAGTGCCATTATTTAGATGACGTATGTTGTTTGAACACACACAAATTCACAAATGTGTATTTGTGTACATGCAGAGACATACTCACAGTACACACATTGTACACACAAACGTAACTGTGTGCACAGGCTGCACTATTACAAGGCTAGGGGAAGCTTAACTTCCCCAGAATTATCACTGAAAAATCTTAACGTAAATCTGTCTGTCTGATTAAAATAATCATCCAACCCGTGAACGGACCACTGACATGCATATGCGGTCGGTTATTTATCCTTTTATCTCTGCTTTTACTTTCATTTCTTTTTTAGTGATTGCAGCAGCAATTTAACTTCCTTGACATTCCAGCTCAGTGTCGTTTTTTTGGAATTTTCCCCCTTTTTCTCCCCAGTTGTATCCGGCCAATTACCCAACTCTTCCCGAGCTGTTCCGGTCACTGCCCCACCCCTTCTGCCGATCCGGGGAGGGCTGCAGACTGATACACGTGGAGTCGCCAGCCGCTTCTTCTCACCTGACAGTGAGGAGTTTCGCCAGGGGGACGTAGCACGTGGGAGGATCACGCTATTCCCTCCAGTCCCCCTCCCCCCTGAACAGGCACCCTGACCAACCAGAGGAGGTGCTAGTGCAGCGACCAGGACACATACCCACATCCGGCTTCCCAACCACAGACATAGCCAATTGCATCTGTAGGGACGCCCGACCAAGCCGGATGTAATCCCAAGCCGGATGTAATACGGGGATTCGAACCAGCGATCCCCATGTTGGTAGGGAATGGAACAGACTGCCATGTCACCTGGATGCCCAAAGACATTCCAGTTGTGTTTAACAAACATTTTTCACTGGGTGATGTAAAGGAATGAAGTATAGTAAAAGTGATGCCATGACTTAAAAAAAAAATCAAATAATTTGGGGTCAAGGGAATAGGGTAAGTTGTAAACTGACCTAAATTGACCATAAGCTGCAAGACTTTTGGACCTGAACAGACTGGTGATCGGACTGGTTCTCATTCCATTCCTAGGTCGTCAAATACCGACCAGACTTGGCACTCAGGCCCAGCCATTCAGAAGGCTTCCCTTTTTGCTGGATCATCCGGTGAAAAAAGAAAACAATTCTTGTTTCTTGGCTCTTGATAAGTCACACTTTTTGAGTGGCATTGCATTTCACAAATGCCAGACTGTGAGCAACCCCTCCTCTCTCACTCAGTGTACAGCGCACGGCATTGCAGAAGAACAGACAACTACTACTACTGTAGGTTAAAAAAAACCCTGGCAAAACAAAGCTGTTTGCATAGTTTCTAAAAAAAAAAAAAGACATCTTGAGGAGGAGCAGGAGGAAGAGACACCTACTCCTGCACTAGTTTCTCAACAAGTGCCACATATACATTAGTGCCAAGTGCCTCACATTCAGCCCTTTCCCCGTCTTCAACAGCATGTGATTCTCCGACGACCCCATCTTCAACAGCACTTGATTTTCTGTCTTCAACAGCACTTGATTCCCCGACGACGACATCCACCCCTCCATGCCAAAGCACAGTTACCTGCAGCCATGCACTCAGAAAAGCTAATTTAAATACTTTAAATGCCGAAGAATTAATATAAACGGTATCTTGCTGGTGTTAATTTGTTCCAGGCTCAGCTCAGCCCAGCACTGAGGACGTACACACCTCATCAGTCTTGTCCACTATAGATGAACCTGCGACCCAGCCCACACAAAGTTCATTGTCATCCATCCATTATCCAAGCCGCTTATCCCAACTGGGGTCGCAGAATGCTGGAGCCTATCCCAGCAGTCATTGGGTGGCAGGGGGGGAGACACCCTGGACAGGCCGCCAGTCCGTCACAGGGCCACTATAGCAGGCAATGCTAGGGATTTTTCAGACTGGTGGTTTGAAAGATTCTCATGGCTAGAGTACATCACTTAAAGGGATGCTGTGTTTTGTAAGGCATGTCGCCATTTCTCCAAAGTGGCCACTGAGGGCCGATTCATAAAAACTGGCTTCAAAGACTAGAAACATCTTTCCCAATTTTGTGTTAAACATGAGGGTAGCAGGGCACATGGTACAGCGCTGGGCAGAACGGAAGGATACAAGCAAAGCCATCAGCCAGGACGAGTAAATATTATCAACCAGCTGAACAACGGTGCTATCAATAGGGCATTTGTAGAAAGGAAAAAAGAGCACATTGAGGTTGTAATAGACCTCGTTTTACTCTGTGCAAAACAAGATATCACACTGCGTGATCATCATGAAAATGAAGAAACACTGAAAAGAGGCAACTTATTGGAATTATTTCAACTGATCTCAAACTATGACCCAGAAATAAAACAGCGACTGGAGGAATTACCTAGAAACGGCAAACTTACGAGCCCCCAACATCCAGAATGAGATACTGGAAATTGCAGCATCACTACTTATCCGCAAAATAAAGACGGATTTACATGACTAGACAGATGCGTACTATATTTTGTGGAGACTGGGGCCATGAAGGCAAATGCTATATCAGCAAAGATCCTGCAAGTACTGGAGTCATTGCAGCTGGACCCTGCGGCGTGCGTTGGATTTGGTTTCAATGGGGTATCGGTTATGTCTGGCAACAAAGAACGGGTACATATAGTTTTGAAAAATATGTTTTCCCACATTATGAACATTGCAATTCCCATCATCGCCTTAAGTTCATCCTGTGCACAGCATCATAGGCGTCTCCCGGTATTTCAACATTTTTCAATGTCATTTACAACCAGCATAGTTTCATGACAGAGTCACATGGACATGCTAGATTTATGGGAATCCAACAACAGCTGCGACGACCGAAATGAACTTTGGAACTACAGAGATCCTGTGATGTACGACAGAGCTGGTGGTCAAGTGCAGTAAGTCCTGAAAGTTTTTGGTCCAATTTTGGAGAGCCTTGCTGAATTCTCTGAAAGCTCCGGCCACACAAAACTTAAAAAGCCGAGTCTCTACTCCAGCAAATGCAAACGAAAAACATTGTGTTTCTACTTGTCACGTTCAACAAGTTGTTTGAAATGAGTGACTATGCCACTGAGGGCTTGCAGTCTTCCACAGTATCAGTTACAGATTGCAGTGATCTAACTGAGTGTCTCAAGGGGAGTTACAATACATTTAGGAATACAGAAAATGACTCTGATAAAGTAATGACACTGACAGATGATCTGATGAAAAAACATGACTTTCTGAGCTGGGACGTCACTGGGTCTCGAAAGAAGAAATTGCCAGCTAAATTGGGCGATACGCAGGTTGAATCTACTGTAGGCAAAGCATCATGTGTAAAAGAACACTCGGGCCTAAAAAATACAGGGACTGATATAATAGACAGGCAGTGCATGAGGCTACTATGTTGTATTGTCAAGTGATGGTAAAATAACAGGCCCAATAATACAAAGGTTTTATTGGGAAGCCGATATGACGTGTGTGTGTGTGTGTGTGTGTCAGTGTTGTAGTCGAGTCAATAAACCTCGAGTCCAAGTCGAGTCTCGAGTCCCCAGTGTTTGAGTCCAAGTCCACAAAGAAGAGTCCGAGTCAAGTCCCCATAACCTGAGTCCAAGTCCGAGTCATCGAGGTTGAGTCTGAGTCAAGTTCCAACAGGATTTGCACATGAATCTGCATGTAGGTGAAACACGTGTGCCTGCCTTGCACGAATTGAATAATGTTACGGTATTAATATAGCTATCAATATCTTATGCCAAATTATTAGGGCCTATTACAAAAAACTAACAAAAACAAAAAACAGTCTTTATCAATTAACAAGTCCTCATCTCCAACTTCCGAGTCCAAATGCAATTAATGCTCGAGCCAAGTCTGAGTACGAGTCATCAGTGCTCAAGTCCAAGTCGAGTCATGAGTCCTGAAAATCAGGACTCGAGTCGGACTCAAGTCCGAGTCTTGGACTCAAGTACTACCACAATGGTGTGTGTGTGTGTGTGTGTGTGTGGGGCCACCGTGCCAGGCTATGTTCAAGTGTCATCTTTAACGTTACTGAGTATGTTGGTGCCGATGTACCTCTACCCATAGACTATGATTAATGATGCTGTTGCGTCACTCAGCTCTGTGTGTGTGTGTGTGTGTGTGTGTGTGTGTGTGTGTGTGTGTGTGTGTGTGTGTGTGTGTGTGTATATATGTGGCCACCATGCCAGGCTATGCAATGCTGTTAATGTTCGTCTTGGAGCTTATATCATTCCCTCTGATGATGTATAAGCCTCGTATGATTATTTGTTGCATTTTGCATTCAGGCAAGTATACAGTTGCAATGGCCTACTTTGGTTAACATATACATTTCAGAACCTATTAAGTATGATTGGTCTTGGACGGACAAGGCCCATCTGATTTTCTCTGTGCCCACCCACACTGTGATTTCTGCCTACGCTACAGATACCGACGCTTTGTCATGCCCATCGGTCTCTGATACTGATACACAAGGCATACAAAATTTTTCTTTAAAAAGCATTCAATTTATTTATTTTTTTTATTTAGGATATTTTAGTAACTACTGAAAAATTGTAGCAACACACTTGGGGGTTGTGTTCAACGTCAGAAACATTACATTCCAACATATTTCTGGTGAGACCTGAAAAAATCTTTGTAATAACTAACAAACTAAAGATCATATACATTCATTTAACAAAGATTACACAAATAAAATGCATTTTTCGTGCTGGAAATGTTAAACACATTCTAATGCTGAAACTATGTTAAAATATTGCATTTTCCACTGAGAATAAAAGGATTGTCAGCCTTTTTTTTTTTTTTGCATACAGAAACTTGACAGTCACAAGACATGGATGCAGCCACCACCAACATTAACTATGAGTTGATATGTTGATATGAAACATCTTTTTGGTTCAGAAACCTCAATACCCCCCCTTTTTTTCCCCCTAATTGTATCTGGCCAGTTACCCCACTCTCTGAGCCGTTCCGGTTGCTGCTCCACCCCCTCTGCAAACCCGGGGAGGGCTGCAGACTACCACATGCCGCCTCCAATATACATGTGGAGTTGCCAGCCGCTTCTTTTCACCTGACAGTGAGGAGTTTCACCAGGGGGACATAGCGCTTGGGAGGATCACGCTATTCCCCCCAGTCCCCCCCCCCCCGAACAGGCACCCTGACCGACCAGAGGAGGCACTAGTGCAGCAACCATGACACATACCCACATCCGGCTTCCCACCCACAGACACGGCCAATTGTGTCTGTAGGGACGCCCGACGAAGCGAGAGGTAACACAGGGATTCGAACCGGTGATCCCCATGTTAGTTGGGAACGGAATAGACCGCCACACTACCCGGACACCCTGAAACCTCAAGATTTTAATGTATCCTTCATTTGCAGAAATGTAAAATGGCCGGTTGCTAAAGGTACACAGTGCTTAATTTGTTTGACGTACAGCCTCCTCTTTATTTCAGAACAGTTCTGAAGAGGAAAATTTGCTCCTGTACCAAGAAAACCATGTTAGGTATTGTCACAGGGTCAGTCTATCAATAACTACTGACAGAACAGTATTCGATGAAGCCAAAGATTTAGACTCTGGTTCCCCAGCTTTAAGATATACGTATGTTCCTTTGTGCAAATCCCGGATGGTGCAGCTTGACACAGGAAATGGTGTTCCTCTTTTTTAACAGAACTTGTGAATATTCAAGCGGAGGAAGAGGGGAAGGGAGTTAGGGTGTCAGGAAAAAAGAGACTACAATAAATAAGAGAGAGGAGAATGATGGGAGTGTCAACAACGTGTGTGAGAGAGAGAGAGGTGGTTGATGCTAACTGCACAGGAGCTGAAGTGATAGACTGCATATTGTGCCATATCACTCATACTCTTACATGTACACTCACAAAAATGTGCAAGTGTACATACACAAATGTCTCACACATATGTGCACACATATCCACACACACTTTATGGTCAATTCAAACTGACATTACAGTAACAATAACAAGTTCTGTTTTAATTTCCCAGCTGAGCTGCAAGCTGTTTTATTGCCTGCCTGAGATGTTGGTAAGATGTGTGTATTGTGTGTGTGTGTGTGTGTGTGTGTGTGTGTGTGTGTGTGTGTGTGTGTGTGTGTGTGTGTGTGTGTGTGTGTGTGTGTGTGTTACGCAAATGGCACAGTAGAGGTAGTAGAACTAATTCTGTAAGTAGGGAGAGAGCAGCATTAACTGTAGTCTATGGGTGGATTTGATTTGGACATTAAATGTAAATAGAGGAAGGACATAACTAAACTGATAGTATTTTCTCAATTTCCTAGTTTCTGAAGTTACTTCTGATTACGAAATAAGTCAAAAGGTTGTAATTCTTTATGCTGGCCCATTTAACTGTTGTCAATAAGCACCAGGCAATTATCATTTAATTTATTTGTTGTCTGCCAGCCTTAATTGAACAAGGAATTAGTCTTTTATCACTTAATTTATTTATTTTTTTGTTTAGAAAAAGGGTTCATAAAGTCTTCCTATTCAAATAAACTGCACTTAAGGTGAAGTTGGCAAATGAGAACAATTTTGCATGTTTCAACAATAAACTGGCTAACTTTGTGCTATTAATGTCTCTTCATTAGAATAAATAAATACATAAATGACTAAATAATGTTTTCTTGTTGTTCCACTATGCTGCAGGTGCAGCAGACAGAAGCAGCATTAAAACACTTCAAACACTGCAGGCATCGCATGTTGTGTCATAAGGTGCCCTGTCAACCTTTTAGTGTTAAGGGGATGAAGCAGGCGATGGACTTATACCAGAGAGAGAGAGAGAGAGAGAGAGAGAGAGAGAGAGAGAGAGAGAGAGAGAGAGAGAGAGAGAGAGAGAGAGAGAGAGAGAGAGAGAGAGAGAGAGAGAGAGCGAGAGCGAGAGCGAGAGAGAGAGAGAGAGAGAGCGAGCAAGGTAATAAGTAATGACAGAGGTGCGGTGAAGGATATACAGGGAGAGAAGCAAACACAGCAAGGTTGAAAACAATGGCTACTCCAGCGAAGATGCTGTAGCAGAGGGAAACCTGTCGGAAGAGAGGCCGAAGGTTTCAGCAGAAAAGCTGCCATTTGTCTTTACTTGCCTTCTCTCAGTAGCAGAATGACAGGACAAGTCACAGAATAATAATAATGACAATAATAAAAAAGTGACGATCTATCGCTGTACCAGCAGGGGGAACAGGTTTTGATGCAGTGGGAGCCACTTTTAGCAGGATAGGTTCGCACCTTGATTTGTTTTCTTTCCGTCTGTCCTTCATTCTCCCATCATGTCACTTCCCATTCCTTCCTCTGCGTAGTTTTTTCTCTGTCAGTCTCCGTCTGTCAGTGGGGATTCATACTGACATGTATGTACTCTGTTTGCTTCTCTCTCTCTCTCTCTCGTCTCCCTTTTTTTCCAGAAATCACAGTAGAGATATTAAAATGCAACCCTCTGCTAGATGACAGGGTCTATATAATATTTAAACCTGTGGCTTGGGAAGCGCTGCTTCTCTCCTGTGTTTGCTATGTCACATAGGATATAGCCTACAGACAATGATACGAGTGTGTGAGCCCTCATGCACATCCCACACACAGGCCACATAAGTACATACTCGCCTGCACAAACACACACGTGTATATAAATGGACAAACGTGCGTGTGTACTCACATGTGCACACAAACACACAAACACAGACATAGCCCAGCACAGGAGCTCTATAGGGGCTGTTAAGTGAAGGACGACAATTTAAACCAATTTAACACCATATGGGTTTTAAATTATAAGTAAACACAAATGTGAGGTTCATTATACACACATATGCATTAAGATGTATTGATGGGATGCATTTTTAAACTCATGTCTTTTAAACATGTGCTCAGGGAGCAGACATATTTATCATTTTAAAGGTGCCCAAGTATTTTTTCTTTCTTTCTTTCTTTTTCCTAGTCTGGTATTTTGTTCCTTTTTGTGTAGAGAACAGGGAAGGTTTTGGAAGCATAGCACATTCATTTTAATAACTGGGGCATGCCTTTAAATCTTCCAAGCACTTTTGGGACCATATGAAAACCTGGTGAGACTAAGGGTGTATACCCAGGGAAGGGCAACATGATCCAGAAAGGGCCGGCGTGGGTGCAGGTCTTTGTTCCAACCAAGCAGTTACACACCTGAGTCTTCAAATCAAGGTCCTTAGCAAAGACCATTGGTTGGCTAATAGAATCAGGTGTGTAACTGCTTGGTTGGAACAAAGACCTGCACCGTGCCCGAGCATGTTTGACCCCCAAAATCCAGTTTGTTTGTAGTGTGATTGCTTCGTACCGTGCTGGGGAACGATTCAGCTTACCGTGCCCTGGCCCGCTTGAAGAGGTGGGCTTGAGTATAAGGTTCAGTTGGATTCGGCGCGATACGCATCTAGTATGATTGCTAACTGTACCAGGACATGGAACTTGAACACGATGACGTCAATTATGCGACCATCCCATTTAAAAAACACGGTGGTACAATTTACTGAAAATCGCATAAAACTATAAGGCATGTGAGAGGACCATGCGTCACCGCATCCAAAACGACTCCAAATATGCCACAAGGTAAATAAAATCATTAACGTCATTGTGCTATGCGAGAGCACTTCGCTTCAACACAAAAAGTTGCATCGTGATGACGTAGCACAATGTGAGCGCAAGCCAACGGGGGAGTGAGAAGGGGGGGCAGTCATGCTTGGGCACATTACAAGGCAAACGTACCTAGTATGACTACCCCCTAAGTTAACAAGACATCCATCCATCCATTATCCAAGCCACTCACCCCAACTGGGGTCGCAGGGATGCTGGAGCCTATCCCAGCAGTCATTGGGCGGCAGGCGGGGAGACACCCTGGACAGGCCGCCAGTCCATTACAGGGCAACAAGAATAGCAATCAATCAATCAATTAATTAATTAACAAGGCATATGATAGATTCATTAGTGTCCAGTTTAGGTATTTTATAGGGCGATCATAAACTAAGCATTAAGTTAAACCAAGTTTAAACCTCTGCACCAGGAATGGAAACTTTGCTCACCTGTTTGCACCAGTGAGATTTTTTTGGGGGGGGGTATCAAAACAATGCATTTATTTTTGTGCGCGTAACTAAGGTAGTCATATGTTCTCTCGACAAGCTACTATGGCACACGACAACCATCTTGCTTAGTTGGAGGAGTTTTGCATGTGTAACATTGTAAATGTACAGCACATTTCCCTTAAATAAGAACTTGTGTAAGAATCATGAATCATTAGCTCCACATGGCAACATGACGGGGGACAGTCACGAGAAACGTCCCGATTCCTGGAGGATGAATAAGGAGTAGGAGTTTAAATGGACCAAAACTGTTAGAGATTTAAGCAGTATTCGGACAGAATTAGTTTTACAGGGGGAGGTGGGGTAATGTAGTAATTACCGGAGTATCTCAGTAATCTTAGTCCCGTCCAAATCTGTCACGTCAGTAACTTTTACGGACTGTGCACTCCCGTGTCAGTAAAGATTACGGCAACTTTTATGTACTGTTAAATGCCCTGCAAAAATAACCCCTCTTATTATAGCGGCCCTGTGTGAATTGACATGTCTGTGAATATTATTTCATTACCTGTGGGAAAAAAACTCTGGGTTTTTCTTGTTTTCTTTTGTTGTTTTTTTTTTTATAGCTAGGAGACATTCACGGAAGCCTTTGCATCTTTCTTCACGAGTCCAGTTTGTAACTATTGGCCTACCATGTCAAGTGGATGTATTATAAGAACAGGAAATAAAATCCATCCGAGGAAAATTCTCTGCTGTACTTGTCAAAACGGTTACAGTCGTGGCAGCTTTAGGTAAGCAGCTGTCGGCAGTAACATGCATACATACATATACTTAATGGATATAGCAAGCTAATCAATGCTAATCAATACATCTTTCTTTGCTCTTGTTGACGCCGTGCTTGTTGTTCTGAGCAAGGTTGCGTATCTTTTTTTTTCTAAGCTTTTTCCTACCTCTATTCCAACATATTACACGATCAATTGCCTTATTCAACACAATGACAACCTAACCTTATCCTAACATTAACCACACATATAACCACTACTACTACTACTATCAGCTGTTCCTGTTAGGGGTCGCCAGAGTGGATCATCCACTTCCATTTCTTCCTGTCCTCTACATCTTCCTCTGTCACACCAGCCTCTCTCACCACATCATAAACCTCCTCTTTGGCCTTCTTCTTTTCCTCTTCCCTGGAAGCTCCACATTCAGCATCCTTCTCCCAATATACCCAGCATCTCTCCTCCACACATGTCCAAGCCATCTCAATCTTGCCTCTCCTGCTTTGTCTCTAAACCGTCTAAGCTGAGCTATCCCTCTAATATAATCGTTCCTAATCCTGTCCTTTTTCATCACTCCCAATGCAAATCTCAGCATCTTCATCTCTGTCACCTCCAGCTACGCCTCCTGTCTTTTCGTCAGTGCCACTGTCTCCAAACCATATAACACAGTAGCTGGTCTCAAAACCATCTTGTAAACCTTCCCTTTAACTCTTGCTGGTACCCTTCTGTCACAAATCACTCATGACACACTTCTCCACCCACTCCCCCCTGCCTGCACTCTCTTCTTCACCTCTCTCCAGCACTCCCCGTTACTTTGGACAGTTGACCCCAAGTATTTAAACTCATATGCCTTTGTCACCTCCACTCCTTGCATCCTCACCATTCCACTATCCTCCCTCTCATTCACACATAGGTATTCCGTCTTGCTCCTACTGACGTTCATTCCTCTTCTCTCCAGTGCATACCTCCACCTCTCCAGGCTCTCCTCAACCTGCACCCTACTCTCGCTACAGATCACAATGTCATCCACAAACATCCTCGTCCATGGAGACTCCTGCTTGATCTCGTCCGTCAACCTGTCCATCACCATTGCAAACAAGAAAGGGCTCAGAGCCGATCCTTGATGTAATCCCACCTCCACCTTGAACCCATCTGTCATTCCAACCGCACACCTCACCATTGCCACACTTCCCTCATACATATCCTGCACCACTCCTACATACTTCTCTGCAACTCCCGACTTCCTCATACAATACCACACCTCCTCTCTCGGCACGCTGTTGTATGCTTTCTCTAAGTCTACAAAGACACAATGTAACTCCTTCTGGCCTTCTCTATACTTCTCCATCAAAATTCTCAAAGCAAACATCACATCTGTGGTGCTCTTTTGTGGCATGAAACTATACTGCTGCTCGCTAATCGTCACCTCTCCTCTTAACCTAGCTTCTATTACTCTTTCCCATATCTTCATGCTGTGGCTGATCAACTTTATACATCTGTAGTTGCTACAGTTCTGCACATCGCCTTTATTCTTGAAAATCGGTACCAGTATGCTTCTTCTCCACTCATCGGGCATCCTCTCACTTTCCAAGATTGTGTTAAACAATCTAGTTAAATAGCCACACATATAACCACAATGTCACCTTAACCGTAGGGCTGGCCGATATGGATAAAATAAAATATTACAATATTTTCGGGCCAAATACCTCAATATAGATATTGTGGGTACGACTATTGGTCAGAATTTTGATAAAAAATCATCCGTAATGCCTATATAATAACTAAGTGGGTGAAGGAAAATAACAGAACAGCTAGAACAGTCTGCTAAATTCAGGAAATTACATCAGTTCACTGTAATGCAGCCTTAAAACCAGGAAAAGACAACACTTAGTTCCTACTACGATATTACGATATCCAAAATCCCAGATGATATCGAGTCTCATCTCACGATATCGATATAATATCGATATATTGCCCAGCCCTACTTAACTGTAATGTAACCTTAATCCCCACATATGTGTAGTTTGGAAACTCATCAACCTGCAGGTATGGTTTGAATTGTCAGATTTACATTCACATCCGGAACATGTGCAATTTTCTTTTAATTAAGTACAATCCAAATATCCAAGAGGGATGTTAACATCAGGTCTTGGTAAAATACATGTCAAATAGTTCAATGGATTATTTTACAAAGTAAACAATGTTATATATTTTTCACAGAACTTTCCCTCTACTTCATCTATCCATTCAGACAAGAACTTGATTTCTCTCTGACACATTGTCATGTCTTGAATGCGGTCCGTAAGCGTGGACAGTCTGTAGAATATGTGTTAAATATGCAACACGCTTATTCAATTTTTTAAATTACACTTTCATTGGCTGTCACCTGCGCTGTTACTCAGAACAGAGCAACAGTAATCTGACCCTGTTAGTGAAATCATTTCCATGCTAAATCCAGGAATCAAATTAATGGACCAAATTTTTATTTATTTTTTTTGCGAAGGAACAAATTTACCAGTGTGCTTAATGAATAAATGCTTTGATCTATGTTTCTTTTTTTTCTTTCTTTGTAATATATTGTTACTGGGAGTGGACATCGTCTCCCATGCGCAGATAATTTTTTATAACTATGAAACCAAATCCAACAAATTATAAAACACACTGAAATCCTTGAAAATGGATTAAATGCAATTTGTTTGCTTGGAGGAGAATAAGGGGTGAAATCCATGTTGAGACTTAATGATAGGATGTGAAAAATTAATGCATAAATCCAGGACAGTCTGGAACAAAATGTTGCCAAGATTCACCACTAAAAAAATATGAATGGCAAATTATTTTTTTTTTGTACCTGAAATATGCATCTACTGGCTATATGATTCCAGTATGTATATTCTATGTTGTAGATCAAAAACAGCAACTGACTTTGTAATAACCAGAATAAGATTAAACTCCACCCCTGTGATTAACGATCACATTGAACAATTCATCAACTGAAATGTCCCATTTTTCACCTGTACCCAAAGCATCCAGACTGGTTAAGAGAGCCATAAGATACAACATGTCTTAATGCGTGCTCAATAACCCAGGTAAGGAAATCACAGAAAGGTGAACCAATTAATCTGGACTGTCCAAATGAACTGATTGAAACGTTGTGTCCAGACTGGACACAATGTTTAGTACGATAAACGTTTCATCACTCATCTAAGTGTCCTCTTCAGTCTCAACTGACTGCAGGTATCCCCACCCTTATAAACATTACAGTGGCATAACAACCGAAAACATCGATATGTTTCATATGCAAATAGGCATGCCCACCGATTAGAGTTTCAATGGCCATGTGTACTATTCACAGAGGATTGGGGTATTGTTGACATCTATGTGAAGGGGGACCAACCATCCCTGAACTTGGGGGGGCTTGTCTAAAAGTACATCTGTTGCCATCTTACAATGCTGTGATTACAACGATTCCCCAATTCTCTGTGAATAGTACACATGGCCATTATCCAACTGTGCTATTTATTACATCACATTACAGCCATTTAGCTCAGCGTTTCTCAAACCTCTCCTGGAGGACCACTTGTCCTGCATGTTTTAGATCTCTCTCTGCTCCAACACAGCTGATTCAAATGACCAACTCGTTATGAGCTCCCGAAGCTGCCTAATAACAAAACTGATCACTTAAATTAGCTGTGGTTGGAGCAGGGAGAGATCAAAAACATGCAGGACAAGTGGTCCTCCAGGAGAGGTTTGAGAAACGCTGATTTAGCTGACACTTTTATCCAAAGTGACTTACAATAAGTGCATCATTTAACGTAGGAAATCATGGAGAACTACTAGTCATGAGAGGTCATAAGTGCATCTTCTCTCTAAACAAGCATCTAAGAGCAAAACCAGTGCTAAAGTAAAAGCGCAACAAAGAGATTTTTTTGTTTTTAAATTTTTTTGTTAAGAGGTGAGTTTTCAACCTGCGCTGAAAGATGGGCAACGACTCCGCTGTCCTGACATCAGTGGGGAGTTCATTCCACCACTGTGGGGCCAGGACAGAACAGAGCCGGGACCGGGTTGATCGACAGCAGGGGCCTCTGAGTGACGGGGCAACCAGGCATCCCAAGGCAGCAGAGCGAAGTGGTCGGGCGGGGGTGTAGGGCTTGACCATGGCCTAGAGATGGGGAGGAGCTGTTCCTTTCACTGCCCTATAGGCTAGCACCAGAGTCTTAAACTGGATGCGAGCAGCTACTAGGAGCCGGTGTAGGGACATGAGAAGGGGAGTTGTGTGGGAGAACTTATCAGGTTGAGAGTTTATCAGGTTGGAGGATACATGCAGTCAGTTGTCAGTTTAGACAAGAGGTCACTTAGAAGCGATGAAACGCTTCCCCCACTAAATGTTGTATCCAGGTGAACTGATTCACCGTTCTGTGATAAGATACACACATATCTTAATATGTGTGTAGCATATTAAGCTTAATAGTAAGGATTGTCCCCAGGTCAGTCACTCGGTCTTTAAATTAGTTCAGCCTTTAAGTTTATCGGAAGGCCAGTAATTTAGTCATGTAAGCATTCTGACAGTCGATCAGTTCCCTTAGCCCCTTAGGTGGTCAGTCGGACAGCCAGTCAGTCAGTCATTCAGGCAGTTGGTCAGCTAGCCGGTGGTCCAGTTATTCAGTCTATCAGCCAGTCAGTAAGTATTACTCTGTTGTTGAGGTTGTGACAGAAACAGGACTGTTTGGGTCTGGGAGATAGTTGACTTCTGGGTGTCATGTATCTCTGAAGAGATGGACACTGACAACTTTTATCTGCGTCAGTGGGTATGTGTGCCCACATGCACATTGATTTTTATGTGGACCGTTAGGGGCTGTTTTCGCGGCCATTCTGGCAGCAACATACACTTGGCACTCTTCACTTCTCAGCTGTCCAACACTCATCACAGAGGCGCGAGCAAATTCACCTGGAGCTGTCAGCCATCATCCCCAATCTTGCTCCCCACCAAGAGCCTGTCTTTAAGGCTGGTGTTTCCAAAAACAGTCATTTTGTCACGTTAACGTATCTCTTGACCTCTTCTATTGAGCACACTGAAACTGCCTAGCTGGCAAAGACATCACACAGAGACAGATACCAATATCTGGGCATGGAAAGATAAACTGAGGGGTTGATGAGGTGACAAAGTAACAAATAAATGGATGGATGGGTGGGTGGATGTATTGATCAGAAGATGGACTGATGAAACAGTGAATAATCACTCGAATACTATGATAAGCAACAGATGAGAAAATATCTTCATGTTTTAATGAAGTTTCCCCCCCCCCCCAACCATAGTGGGCCGACACCACGGCCCCTATCAAGAGGTGAAGAAAACAAGTGCTATCACTATCATCATATGGAATTTTTCGGTAATTTTAAGTAACATTCTCATTATTATTAATTTAGACAGCAAACTTAGGTATCACAATATGACTACATCCAAATTCATCCCAGCACAATACCATTGAATGAAGATGAATGACTGAATGATATTGAATTATTGCCCAGCCATACTGCGACTGATCAAATATATCACATCAAAATTGAACTTTCACCACCTCAGAAGAATATATGGGTGGATGGAGTGAGTGATACTGTAAATAATAAAGACTTGTGAACACACACACACACACACACTCACACACACTCACACGCACACACACACACACAGAGGAGAGGCACTGACAGAAAGATATGCATTTACAAATATGATATCAATTTAGGTTACAGCCGCAAGCAATGGAAGTTAAAAATACTTGGGTGTTGATTTGATATGTATTGCAATTCTTAAGTCATACGATTCTACAAGTATTGCGGTTCAATGTCATGATTTTTTTGCTTTTTTAACAGTAGAACATGGGAAAAAGTTGAATCATACACTTCTAGAGACTTAATATCATGAGTGATATTTCCAAAAACAATGCACATCCTACGTCAGTCAGTCTTTTGAGTTTTATTTCAGCAGTATCATTGCTATACTGCATATAAAAGGAAAAAACAAAATACTTTTTGAAGTACTACATTTAGCTGTTCCTAGTGTCATAAGAAATTAATAAATAAAATAACGTCAGGCCAAAATTAATAGAGCCCCTGAAAACTGCACAAATGTGAGCCTTTAAATTAAAACCCTTCACATTTGAAATTTAACTTGAAAACTGTCCTTTCTCGATTCCCGATTCAGGAATCAAAAAATCTTTTAAAAAGAGTCATGACAATTAAGTGAATCGTTTTTTCCCCCACCCCTAATAAAAACATGATATATCTCTCCTAAGATGCCAATAGCTCAGGACAAAAAACAAAAGTGGAGCTAATGTGCTGCAGAGGGACAGCTCCACCTCCACATCAACACGCGTGTTGTGCTAGCACTAACATTCGGTAAATGCATCCGCCTCTCCCTTTCCTCTCATATTTACTACCTAAAACCTCCATGCCTCGTGAACCTAATATGTGTTTTAGGGTGCACTACCATGTGATCCTGGACGACCAACTGTCGCTGCATCGGTTGCTCGCTCCTGCAGATTTCTCCTCTATAACATCAAGAGGATTCACCCATTCCTCACCGACGAGACGGCACAGGTGATCATCCAGGCTCTGGTCATCTCCCAGCTGAACTACGGCAACTCCCTCCTTGTTGGCGCCCCAGCGTCGGCCATCAGACCCCTGGAGCTTGTTCAGAAAGCTGCAGCTCGTCTGGTGTTCAACCGCCCTAAGTTCTCCCACACAACTCCCCTTCTCATGTCCCTACACTGGCTCCCAGTAGCTGCTTGCATCCAGTTTAAGACTCTGGTGCTAGCCTACAGGGCAGTGAAAGGAACAGCTCCTTCCTTTCTCCAGGCCATGGTCAAGCCATAAAACCCCGCCCGACCACTTCGCTCTGCTGCCTCGGGATGCCTAGTTGCCCTGTCGCTCAGAGGGCCTTGCTGCCCATCAACCCGGTCACGGCTCTTTTCTGTCCTGGCCCCACAGTGGTGGAATGAACTCCCCACAGATGTCAGGACAGCGGAGTCGCTGCCCATCTTTCGGCGTGGATTGAAAACTCACCTCTTTAAGAACTACTACCCTGTTACTTGCTCTTAGCACTTATTGTATTCACTCATTTAAAAACAAAAATCTCTTTCTTGCACTTTTACTTTAGCACTGGTTTTGCTCTTAGATACTTGTTTAGATGCACTTATGACCGCTGATGACTAGCAGTTCTCCCAATTTCCTACGTTAAATGCACTTATTGTAAGTCGCTTTGGATAAAAGCATCGGCTAAATGACTGTAATGTAATGTAATGTAATGTGACTTCTACCCATCCAGAATATCAGGTGCTGGAACCACTTAACCTGCAAAAAGCACCTCTTTTAAGTATGCCAATGAAAGTTAAGAGAGAAAGAATTGAAACACCTGTGCCACCATGAGTTGATACAGGCCAGTTTAGCTTCAAAGCCATATCAAATTTATTTAGAAAAGAATAACCGGGCGTCTGGGTAGAGTAGCAGTCTATTCCATTGCCTGGGAAGCTGGATGTGGGTATGTGTCCTCCTCCGATACATGTGGTCGCCAGCCATTTCTTTTCACCTGACAGTAAGGAGTTTCACCAGGGGGACATGGTGAAACGTGGGAGGATCACGCTATTCCCCCCCAGTTCCCCCTCCCCCCTGAACAGGTGCCCCGACCGACCAGAGGAGGCGTTAGTGCAGCGACCAGAACACATACCCACATCTGGCTTCCCCACCCACAGACACGGCCAATTGTGTCTGTAGGGATGTGTGTGTGACATTCTTATGTAAGAAGTCGGGTTGTTGTGAAGCGTCTAGTGTGTCGATGTAGTGTTCTGTGCCTGTCACGTCTTACTCTCAACCTTCACCGCTGGCTAGCAGAAATGCAAACAGGAGAGCTGAGCACGTAAGTCTCTCCCTGCCCGTACATAACCTCTCCGACAGCAAGCCCCATGCAGTGCCTCCCCATGGCGACACATGGTAACTGGGTACACCTTGGGCCCTGGCTGAACTACAAAGGAGGTCTGGCCCCTAGACGTGTGGTACGCAGGCCCACCGGTGTGTGGATATTCCCTGATGCCCAGGAACCAGCCCCCAGCTATGGGTTAAATAGTGTCACTGCCTAGTGGACACCTCGGGAGAGGAATAGGCTACGGGAGTAAACCCCTACAGAAAATCCACGTCTACAGTGCTGTCGTTTTTTGTTTTTCTTGCCCTTTTGTATGTGTTTAAGTCGCAGAGTACTGTTGGCGTCGTGTGTGGCTGCCGCGTCTCCCTCTCGTAGCCCCCCCTTCCCATCCACCCCTGTATGTCTGTGTTATGTTTATCTGTTGTCTTGTTTCACCCCGTTTATTGTAAAGTGACTTTGAGTGCTACAAAAGCGCTATATAAGATTGATTTATTATTATTACTTGTATGTTGTTCCTGGCACCAAAATAGGTTAAATATACATGTGTAATAGTGTTTTTTTTTTTTTGTGTGTGCATTATTTCTCATATGTCATTTGGCGCTTATTGCTGAGCGGAGCCAAATGATCTGGCTCACTAAAGAGCCGGAATTCTCATCACAACAACCTAGCTGGTCTTCTGTTGGGTCTGGCAAACTTGCTAGCAGCATCAGTGTAATAATAAAAAAAAAGCTTGCTGTGACGTGGCAGGAAATTTGCTTGTTCATTTTTCAGGCAAGCGATCAAACCTGCGTAAGGAAAGCGAAGTGAAATTTATTTTCCCGTTCGGTTAATACTCACAGTAAGGGTTCCACAAATTGTAACCGCACAACTTGTTTGATTGGTGCTGAGGGCAGAGCGCCTCCGAGAATACAGTCATATACAATGAGGTTTCATACACTTTGCATATGAGCTAATCTCTTTGTTTTGTAGCTGTGGGTGTCAGCTGTAATGCTGTGGCAATAAAAGGTGCCACCTGACTACATAGCGGGTTTCAAGAATTCACCCTCTCCCGTGTTAACTTGACATCTCCTTCTAGGCCACTAAAAAGGGGGTGTGCTCTGACTCTCCTGCTAGCGAGTTAAAGCGTGAAGTAGGAGGGTCAGGAAGGGTAAATGAAAACAGTAATCCCTTGAGAAGTTAGGTAAGAGAGGGACACTCAAATCCTCTGGACAGTTAGCTGTGATAGCAACTAGGGAGGTAAGCAGGGAGTTACGGAACAAGGGATGGAGCAGAACAGACTGTGTACACAGTGTGTATGTGAGACTTGTGTACACATACTGTTTGTGTACACAGTATGTGTATATCTATGTACTGAGTGGATGTAAGTGTGGTTTTGCGCATCTTTGTGTATTAGGTTGAAGTATGTCAGCCTCTATGTAAATACCTTGAGTGCATGCGTGTGTGCGTGTGAGCGAGAGAGAGAGAGAGAGAGAGAGAGAGCGCGAGAGAGAGAGTAGTAAGAGATCCACAGAGGCATGCAGTGCTAGGCAGACTCCGGCTGCTGTAATCCGAGGTTTACACGCTGTAATGCTACTGAAAGCCTGCAGGCCTAGCTGGCAGAGAATGTGCGAGAGAGAAAGTGAGAGAAAGGAAGAGGAGAGGAGAGGAGAAACAGGTTGGAGGAGGGGAGAGTGGACAGATGAGGCAGCTAAATGAAGGTAGAAATGTTTAGAGAGGAAGAAGGTATAAAGAGAGAGAGACTGAGGGGAGGGAACGATAAAGGTACTGAAGTAGGAGGAAGAGAGACAGTAAAGGCAACAGGAACAGGCAGAACCAAATGAACAAGACATAATCACGAGACAAAACAGGGAGGGAAAAAAAGGTTAAGAGCTAACGACAAGTGGTCACCGGTAGATTCTAAACTCCCATGCCTCCACCTCCTTTGTAATATTTTTCACTTGCCATCACTCCTATAATGTTAATTCCTTTCTGTATCAAGTCTTGTACACTTTCTGGAGAGCGTCACTATATTGTGTCTGGTGTTGTGTGTTGTTTTTTATGCCTTGCTGCACATTTTCCATTTGAGTTGAGGTAAACTATAGCTTCACACATCCCTTGGATAGGGGTGTTTGAGCCTGGAAAGATGGTAGCAGTGCAGGTATACACGTAATCAAATCTGGTTCTTTAGTGGTCGAGATTGTTGAGTGTCCATCAGTGTCCATTCAGACACACAAGTGTCACTGAGAGGGAGGGGCTCTCTCAGGATGACTTAAAGGAATAGTTCAGACATGTTTCAAGTGTTTCTCTATTTCATACTCACCGCTCATGTAGTACATTGGTAGGTTTAATTTTCACAATCATCCATCCTATTCTTCATACTGAACATGCAGGTCCAGCTTGCCATCTACAGTTTAACACAATTAGTCACCGCGAATTGGAGAGCTTTTTTTTTTAAATTTGTGATTTATGCGGCAGTGACATAAAAGATGTTGCCGAAATCCATAAAGTTATCTATTGCACCTTTAATTGCATTGAACTCCAGCTGCATATCCAATATGAAGAAATATGAAGAAACCTGACAGTGACAGTGAAAATGAAACCTACCCATGTACGACACGAGCATTGTGTATAAAATAGGGAGACTTCAAAAATTCCAAACTATTCCTATAAGAAGGGTATTGGTCATATTCAAGGAGCAGCTCCTCTCTTCTGGTTGAGAGGTAGCAGCCAGCTAGACCGAATGTGACCCATGCTTACCATGTATAGGCACAGCGTTGCATAGCTAAGTATTTTTATTCAAGAAAGAGAGAACCAAGAGAGACAGAGGCAGAAACGGAGGTGCAGAAAGTGATAGATTGAGAGAAAGGGAGACAGGCAGACAGCTAGGCAGAAACTTACTGAAGTCAAGGACAGACCTGGGATTGAAACTGATATACGTTGAGATGAGATGAAATTAAATGAGAGAGAAGGATGACCGTGGAGGGAAGAGAGGGGAGGGTTAAATGGATGGCATATTGCAAATCTGTTCCCCTCAATCTAATCATCTTAGTATGTGTGATCACATACTACATGCATGCTCTCACACACAGACACACACACAGACACACACACAGACACACACACACACACACACACACACACACACACACACACACACACACACACACACACACACACACACACACACACACACACACACACACACACCTTTTCTCACTTGCCGATGCATATTAAGCCTATGAGGAAATCTGCCATAGGTGGGGTGTGGTTCACTCAGATTATTCCATGATGTTTTTTTTCTATTCATTTCTCAGGGGACAAAAACATGTGTGTGACTGAATGTTTGTATTTGTGTAAAATAAAGATGGGTAGACAGACAGAAGGGGGGACATTTATAAGGACGCAGAGACAGACAAAAAAACAGCAATCCAGATAGATAGAAAGAGAGAGAGAGAGAGAGAGAGAGAGAGAGAGAGAGAGAGAGAGAGAGAGAGAGAGGGCGAGAGAGATATTTTCTTTGTCTTATTGTAATCGGTTCATCTGGACATGTTTATCCTTGTCTCGTTGTTGCATCTTGACTAAGGCAGATGAAATGATCTGTGAAACTAAATGTAAACAGCTTTGACACACTTGGAGCACATCATTAGACAAATACAGCCATTGGATAACTGACTTAATTCAATTCAGTTTAATCCAATCAAATTTTAATTGTCTAAAATTGCTGTACCGTTAGCATAACTTCATAACCAATACTGGTAACCATGGCACAGAGACAGTTTATTTTAATTTTATCTTTTTCATACATCCCAGAAAGTTGAATCACTTCATCTGGACACAACGTTTATAGAGAGAAGCGTTTCATCGTTCATCTAAGTGACCTCGTGAGTCTCAGCTGACTGCAGGTATCCCACCCTTGTATACAATACAGTTGTGTCACAACTGAAACCAGCGACTGGTTTCATATGCAAATTACTGTATTGTTTATAAGGGTGGGGATACCTGCTGTCAGCTGAGACTGACGAGGTCACTTAGATGAACGATGAAACGCTTCTCTCTATAAACGTTGTGTCTCGATGAACTGATTCAACTTTCTGGGATTTCCTTACCTGGATTACTGAGCATGCATTGAGACACTTTTTTTTTAATCATTTAACAGTTATTTCTGCTTTACTCATTTGTATGAGAAAACTTGCAGGGCGTTTAAATGCAGAGGACTTCTTGATGACAACGGCCTAAATCATGGTCTATAATAGCTCGATTATGTTACACAAAGTATTTCTTTTCTCAAAATTTTCTTAACAAAGTGGCTCTTTGGGGGTTAAGTGCTGCCTGGGGACTTCTTATTAAGTGCATGTGTGATGAAGAAACTTCATATTGAAAATGAGGTCCCCGTAATTATGAGGGAAATAATTGGCTGGTGTTCTCCCTAATAGCCCCGGGCCAATATTTACTGATTACTCAGTGGAGGAGTCAAGGGGCCATGATTGGCCTCTAGAGGCAGATTACACCTAAGAAATAAAGTTGTAGACCCTCCCTTTTTCATTTTCTGTACCATCTCTAGTGAGCACAATTCTCATTCACTGTCTCTCTTGGTTGCAGTCTGTGAATTGGTCCCTATCTGTGATTGTTTTTCCATCTCTTTATTATAATAATAATACATTTTATTTGTGGGCGCCTTTCAGAGCACTCAAGGACACCTTACAGAACAGGTAAAAAAACAAAACAAGTAGCACTGTATCAGACAGCATAAGTTCAAAACAAAGCAGGGTAGACAATAAAAAGTTAATACAACAGATAAGTGTAAAATCATCATCTGCAAAAAACTCAATGAAGCGTGGATCAGACTGAATATGCCAGTTTGAAAAGGTACGTTCTGAGATGGGATTTGAAGGTTGGAAGAGAGTCAATGTTGCGAATGTCTTGTGGGAGAGAGTTGTATAGGCGGGGGGCAGAATGACTCTAGTCCCCATGGTAGGCTCTAGTCCCCATGGTAGTCAAGCGGGCCGATGGTGTAGTAAGTTGGAGAGCGGAAGAGGAACTGAGAATATGGGAGGGCATGTGGATATGAAGGAGTTCAGAAAGATATGAAGGAGCTCGGTTATTAAAGGGCCTTAAAGGTGAGAAGCAGGGTCTTGAAGTCAATAGGGTATTTAACAGGGACCCAATGGAGTTGCTGAAAAATAGGAGTGATGTGATCTATGAACGGAGTTCTGGTTATGATATGGGTAGCTGAATTCTGGACCAACTGAAGTTTATGAAGACACTTGAGGGGAGGACCAAAGAGGATAGAATTGTAGTCGTTAATACGGGATGTAACCAGGGTGTGAATGAGTATGGCGGTGCTGTTAGGTGTAAGTGATGGGTGAAAACATTTAATATTGCGTAGGTGGACGTATGCAGACGAGTAACATTCTTGATGTGAGCTTCAAAAGATAATGTGCTTTCCAATATCCAGTATATCCAATAATATATCCAATTCAATATAGCATGTCTGTGTCTTATCTGTTCGTCTGTAGATCTGTGTGTATCATATATACATCTGCCATTCACCCATTCTGTTTGGTTGCCTGCTTGTCTTGTTGTATCTATTTTCTATTCACCAGTTGAAGTTCCTTATACATTTTCCAATTAGGTGTCTTGTTTAATGACCTTTGGCCAAGCAATGCTCTTCCTAGAAATAATAAAACCTGATCAAAGCAACAGAAAAAAATTCTTGTATAGTTAATTATGACATGAGCCGCCATGTCCCAGGAAAGCAGATGAGGATATACAGACACAGATACTTCTATGTATCTGAAATATTCCTTTCAGATCTCACATGAACATCTTCCACCTTGACACTCGCTCTCTCCTTTCATCTCTCCCAAGTCTTCTCTCGGCAGGCCCCCTTCCTGTTCTCGACTTACACAGCTATGGTATGTTAAACACAAGGACACAACCTCGGCCTCAGACAAGGCTCTCCTCTCATTCTCATTCCCCTCCATCCCTCTCTTGCTGCTAACCTACTGTCACCTTCATAATGCTACCCTGAGACGTCAGACATGGACCCTCTCTGTCTCTCATCCTTACTTATGTCTCTCCACCCATTTCCCACTCAGGTCCCCATCCATACATCCATCCATTGATGCACACTAGTTATTTTCTTTTTGTCCTGTCCTCACATTTTCACCGCCCACCCATCCATCTGCAATATCATTCATCCACCATTCCTCACACAACATAATTGAAAACATTAAGTTTAAAGCACCCAGACATTGGTGTTTGTTCGATTTTCCCTCCTCTGTATCTGCACCCTTTGCTCCATCGTCCTGCAGCTTCAGACAGTGCAAAAACATGCTGTCCCCACTTCTTCTCTGTCATTCCATCTATTTTAAACTTTGAAAATAGACATGCCTTTCCCCTTTTATTTCTCTCTACCCAAAGTAACGCATAATAATGTTGGTGTAACAATACAGCTGCCCAACTATAGGCCTGAACAGAGTTTTGTGGAATTTCCTTTCCATGTTGTCATTGTCCTGTGGAAAGCTGAAATAACTTGGCTTAAAGTAAAATGAATGAATGAATGAATGAATGGATAAATAAAAAAGAATGAGACATAAAATTTTTTTAAAAAAAAGCTTCCACAGTATTTAAAATTTAATTTTAGATTTTAGATTGCAGATGCATACGCATGTACATATATATGTGTGTGTACACACGCACGCATGCATGCACACACCCATGCACACACACACACACACACACACACACACACACACACACACACACACATACATAGTACATACATTATCCTAGCTGCTTATCCTAATTAGGGTTGCGGGACGCTGGAGCCTATCCTTGCAGTCATTGGGCGGAAGGCGGGGCGACACGCTGGACAGGCCGCTAGTCCATCGCAGGGCAGACACTTTCACACCTAGGGACAATTTAGTATGGCCAATTCACCTGACCTGACTGTGGGAGGAAACCGGAGCACCCGGAGGAAACCCACGCAGACATGGGGAGAACATGCAAACTCCACATAGAGGATGACCTGGGATGACCCCCAAGGTTGGACTACCCCGGGGTTCGAACCCATGACCTTCTTGCTGTGAGGCAACAGTGCTAACCACTGGGCCACCATGCCGCCCCTACATACATATAAAATTTACATATTGCTAATAAATTAATGCTAGCTAATCTCTATTACCAAAATGGCATTGATTCCCGTGGCATTGCTCTCTTGGAGGAAGTGAAACAAAACAGACTAGTTTCTTTCAAATCCATATATGGGGTTAAAAATGTGGGTTAGGTTTTCGAATGAGACACTCCATGGCTGATTGTGAGACAAGTGGAGGACAGGCAGGATCAGGGAATGAAATAAAAAATGAGAAGCTTTATTATGCCGACTTCCTCAACACTGGTCTGTCTGATTTCTGTCACAGGGTTTAAATTTGCAATTGGGCCGACAGTACCCAGAAGAATAATTTTTTTTTTTTTTTAAAAAGCGCAGACAATGCACACCCACAAAAGCACTGATGTTCATCCTTCTTCCTTGTTTATTTCCCTGTTTCTTTTCTCCTTTCTTGTCCTCTTTATTTTTTGCGTATCCCTTTCTTCCTTGATTCGCCTCTCTTTCATTTTTGTTTACCCTTTCTTTCTTTATTTCTCTTTCTTCCTCTTTTGCTGTTGCAGCACCACATACACGTCTGAATTCTTTGGTCAAAAACACAACAGAAGCTCCGTATATGCAGCCAGCAGTAACAGCCCGCTCCAAAAACCCCTGCTGCATATGTGTGCCCATGTTAGCGTTCCTTATGCTGCTGCACAGAAGCAGTCTTGGCAGAGAATTTGAGAGGGGCCTGGCAGTGGGCTGTCTGGGGAATAAAACTTCTCCTGGCTTGTCTCAACAATCAGGACACACAGTGGCTGGCATGCTATCATTTGGTCTTACCCATGCTGTTGACACACTGTGTGTTTTTGTTTGATTGCATGACGGATTCCCTGCTGGGATTTGTATGACAGCAGGTTAAAACTTGGGGAAAAAAAATCTGTCTTCAACGTGTGTTCATTTTAATGTTTGTTTGCTTTCGTCTCTCTTTTTTTCCCCTATTGCTATTACCCTTTTCCCACTGGCCAAAAAACCCACTAACATCTGCCTTTTTACACTGACCAAAGGCGGACATTAGCGGGGGGGGGGGGGGGGTTGTGGGTTTTTTGGCCAGTGGGAAAAGGGATACAGTACATACAGAGACGCACTCAACAAACATCCTACCACCCATGGAGATCCACACACACACACACACACACACACACACACACACACACACACACGCACACAGACACACTCCTCGAGTTGCAACAAGGACTCAAGAGGCAGCGTGTCAGCTTCAGCCAATATCCGGTGTGCTGTGGTCACACAGGAATAAGGCTGCTGCAGAGTGTGTGCTGCCTCCTGTTTGAGATGACCCTCTAACAAATCACTGACATCAATCAAATGCCAAATTAGTTAAATATGAGTAAATTCAAATAAAAATGTTTGTAAGAAAAAGGCCCACAAACATGGCAAAGCAACTCCAGCCAGTGCAAAAAAAAAAAAAAGGGCCCTGCATCCAAGATGAAGCGCTGAAGCCTTGCAACAGAGATTAAAATGCGTGGCACGAGTCTAATACTATCACAATACTCATCGTAACATCTAACACGAGTTGCATTTCAAATCCAAATACACAAGCCACAGGTGCAATATGAAATGGAAAAAGTTAGCTGCTAATGGATGATCATGTTAATCCATGCAGCAAGACCAAACACAAAGGTTTCCTCCTCCACCATGAGCCCCCCCCCCCCCCATTGCCTCCTTCCCAGAGATAAACTCTGATACACAACAGACTTCAGGCAACATTTTTGTGGGTTGAAATGCCTGTCAGCTATTTTTAAATGAAAAACTGTTTGACCCCGAATTATGCCATTGCTGGGGAACATTTCGGGACTCAAACCAACCTCCTCTTACATAAATTACCTTGAAAAATAATGTTTCGCAACACACAGCTCATTCAAGACACTGGGACACTGCAGAAGTTTAAATGTCCTGCGATGGTCATTTCTGAAATGAAGCAGCGTTGTAAATAAGCAAATATAGAAAAAAAAGAAGAAAATAGGGATAGCTTTCCTCTCTCCCGGTGTGAAGGCAAAAAGAAGGTCTCATCCTCTCTCTGAAATGTGCTTTTAAGTCTCCAGTATTTTCATTTCACACCAGATAATGACATCTGGCTAGACCTCACACAGAAGAAGAGAGTAATCGAATGTGAGGCAGAGAAAATGGATATAAAGGCAGAGGAAAAGAAGGGGGGGGGGTTAGGTCTCTCAATGGTAAATTGTGTGTGTGTGTTTGTGTGTGTGTGTGTGATGGGTAGTAAATAAAAGGAGTTTCAAAAAGTCAGACAGAAACCCAACTATCAACCAGCAGCTGACCTCATGGACATAGTTTGTGAGCTCATAAAGGAAGACTCAATAATTGCGCTTCCATCCGCCTGTTGTTATGCACATTTTCAATTTACATACAAAAATACCTGAGCGGAAACTCCAGGGAAAAAAAAATCTCGAAATATCGCAAAAAAAAAAAAGAAGGTTTTTACGCTTGGGGGAGATGGAAAAGTTGGTGTATCGATAAAAAGGTAAATGTGACTAAGTGACAGATTCGGCGAATAAATGACGTAGAGAAATCATGACTTAAATGTCACTTGTGCTTCCACTCCACTTATATCTTGACAGTACAATCAGTAAAGCTATTGATCGTATGCTCTTTAACGATATCTGGAAAAATCATACACATTATATAAAAAAAGTGTTGTTATGAATAATTACGGATGTGGAGGGCTTAATTTCCTGGATTTCACTAACCTAAATAACACATTTAAAATTAACTGGGCAAAGCATTTTCTAAAAAAAACAAAAAAAAAACAAAAAACTTCACTATGTAATTTTATTTCCCACAACATTTTCTCTCATTTAGGTGGACTGAGCTTTGTTTTAAGTTGTAATTATAATGTAGACAGACTCCCTGTAAAATTATCTGAATTTCATAAGCGGGTCCTTCTTGCTTGGTCCCTGATATACAGTGCTGCTTGAAAGTATGTGAACCCCTTGAGCAGTTTAGATTTTTCTGTTGTTTTACCATGATTTTCTTATTCTATCATCACCAGTTTTTATGTATGAAATGTCAGATATATGTTTATCAGTTGCATGTACTTGTTTAGTGGGACTTGTTTAAGTAGCCCAAAAACTACATGAAACATGGAATTAGTGTATGTGCAAAAGTAAGTGAACCCCCAGCTGCATTGGTTAAGTCAAGCAGGTAACAGACTCGCGTGAAACACATTTGGGTGCTTAATTAATCATTTAAGCAGACCAATGAAATGAGACATCCTTGGGAAAGGGTTTGGCCTGCACTAATTAAAAGAGAGAGGAAACCAACCAAACCACTGTGGTCCCATACAAATCAACAATGCCGAGAGCCAAGGAGATATCCGAGGACATGAAGGAGAGGGTAGTGATAGCCCATCAGTCTGGGGAGGGATATAAGACCATCTCCAAAAGATTCCAGCTCCATCCATCCACTGTAAGACAAATAATTTACAAATGGAGGGCCTTCAACATGACAGCAACTCTGCCTAGAAGTGGACGCCCATCAAAACTATCACCCAGAAGCACCAGAAAAATAATAAATCAGGTAAAGGCCAACCCACACATCACCTCTAGAGAGTTGCAGACCTCTCTGGTAGCATCTGGGACAAATGTGCATGCGTCTACAATCAGACGAAAATTGAATAGCCATGACATTCATGGGAGGGTTGCTAGAAGGAAGCCTCTGCTCTCAAAAAAGAACAAAGCTGCCCGTTTCAACTTTGCCAGAGAGCACTTGGACAAACCAGAGACCTTCTGGAAGTCCATTCTCTGGGCAGACGAGTCCAAAATAGAATTATTTGGTCACAATCAAAACCAACATGTTTGGAGAAAAGCCAACGCTGCATATGAAGAAAAGAACCTCCTCCCAACAGTGAAGCATGGGGGTGGAAATGTGAAGGTCTGGGGCTGCTTTTCTGCTTCTGGACCTGGACGACTCCATATTATCCAAGGAACCATGAATTCTCCGGCATATCAACAAATTCTTGACCAGAATCTCCTGCCATCAGTCAGGGAGTTGAAGCTGGGACGAAAATGGATTATGCAACAAGACAATGACCCAAAGCATTCCAGCAAAACTACAAAGGAATGGCTTCAGAGAAAGAGGATTCGTACTATGGATTGGCCCAGTCAAAGTCCGGATCTTAATCCAATTGAAATGTTGTGGTGAGACCTGAAGAAGTTGGTACATACCAGATGTCCATCCAACCTCTCTCAACTGGCTGAGTTCTGCAAGGAGGAGTGGGCAAAAATCCCCATAAGCAGATGCGAGAGACTGGTTAGTGGTTACAGAAGACGTTTGGTTAAAGTAATGGCTGCAAAAGGAGGAGCCACAAGCTACTAATACAAGGGTTCACATACTTTTGCACGTGTTAAGTTTTCAGTTTTTGTGAAATAAACCACCTTTGTTGAATTAAATAATGAAAATATATCTCTTTTTGTGTGTGTGTCCATTATTTGGAAGGTGTGCTTTACAAATTGGGATTTGGATGTATGTGTAATAAGCTTATTTTAATGTTTTTAAAAAAAACAGTGACCATGTCTGGAGGGTTCACAAACTTTCAAGCAGCACTGTATATAAGCACAACTTTTCCCCTCATACTTATATTATTTGGAACAATAGAGACATCTTATTTAAGAACAAATCACTCTTCTTAGAAAAATGGGTTCAAAACCAGATTCTGATGGTGGGTCAGCTGCCCAGTAGAGAGGGGCTTTTACTCTCTTACAGAGAATTTTTATCTACATCTAATTTCCCAGTAACCCCCAAAGTACTTGCGATAGTTTTTGATGCCTTTTTTGTTGTTGTTTTCTTGAAAGAAATTGAACAATACGTAAAACTCATTTCTTCTTCTACAAACAAAAAGGCTGTCAACATTTTTAATTTATGTATGTCTTTTAATATCTTTACGTAATGGAATGGAATGTACCCCTGGCTCCTTTATGTATATTTGTTTTGTATACTGCCCCCTGTATACTAAATCCGTTGCTTTAATAAAGTTTTTTTTTAAAGTTTGTCCCTCTTTTTCCTCCCCAATTGAACTTTGGCTAATTACCCTACTCTTCCAAGCCATCCAAGTCGCTGCTCTACCCCCTTTGCCGATCCAGGGTGGGCTGCAGACTACCACAGGCCTCCTCCGATACATGTGGAGTCACCAGCCGCCTCTTTTCTCCTGACAGTCAGGAGTTTCGACAGGCTGACGTAGCACGTGGGAGGATCACGCTATTCCCCCCAGTTCCTCCTCCCCCCTGAACAGGCACCCCAATCGACTAGAGGAGGCGCTAGTGCAGCGACCAGGACACATACCCACATCCGGCTCCCCACCCTGTAGAAACGGCCAATTGTCTGCAGGGATGCCCAACCAAGCTGGAGGCAACACGGGGATTCGAACCAGTAATCCCCGTGTTGGTAGGCAACGGAATAGACCACTATGCTACCTGGACGCCCCTTTTAATAAAGATTTGGTTAAAATGTAAAAAAAAAAAGGAGTTTGACTGGCGTTCTTTTAATTACATCGTTTCGTTGCACCCTCTTCTTCTGCAGTGGTTTAATGGCACCTGACTGGAAAAGTAGCACTACCCACTGCTTATCTCGATAAACCACCCCTCATATTCGCATAACAGTAGCGGATGGAAAAGTTCACACATTTGCATTTTCTTTTGCCAATTTTTTAAAAATTAAGTTAAAATGTGCGATACATTTGGATGGGAACCCGGCTAATCTCGCTGTCTGTCTACCTGTCTCTTTCAATCTCTGTGTCTCTCTCTCTTTCTCCCTCGCACATGTGCGTGCGCACACACAAACACACACACACACACACACACACACACACACACGCACGCACACACGCACGCACGCACACGCACGCAGCTTTCAGGTGAGATGATCAAGGAGAGTGAAAAGTTGAGAATCTGTGATACACGACATGCACGACAAATCAATGACTCTCTTGCTCCTTCCCTCTTTCTTTCTGCATCTCTCTTTTACTCTTCACCCCCGTCTTGTCTTTTCCCCCTCTCATCCTGCCGTGCACATTTCCCTTGCTTCCAGTATGGCTCTCTTTCTGTCCCTCTCTCACCGGGCCCACAGGCGGAGAAGACACACTCAATAAAGATACATGAAAATCTACCTAAAAAGATGGAAAATGGGGGGGGGGAATCTCTGCCCCTGGAGGTACTGTCATACCCCCCACCCCCACCCCACACCACCATCTTCCCACCCTACATTCTTGATACACATTTACACCTAGACCTCTCACTGTCTCTTTTCTCTCTTTTTCGGTCTGAGTCATTCATTGCCATACCTCCTTTCCTGCACATCCCCCCCCCACATACACACTCCACCTCTCTTTTCACATCTTCCTTTCCATCTCACCCTGCAGGACTCATTTACATAATTGTAATAATCAGTACCAATGGTGTTGCCCCTCCTTGTCTAACCTCTCTAAACTAGCACTGGCTAACCTGCATGATAGGGAAAACTGTTACAGACAATGTGTGTACACGCACATGTAATGGGTGCTAAAAATCAGGATTTATCGGGACCCCTATTAACCACATTTTGCCGTTAGCAAGCATTAAATTTAATATTATCACAAAGCTTGATCCTGTAATTTTTAAAGTGAGAGCTTTTGCAGTTAGGGAAGCATGACTTTGCTAATAACTTTTAAACAAATACACACACAGGTCTATACACACATGTGATGATGGTTTAAAGGGTTTTGCCCAAAGAGTCAAATATATATAGTATTAAATCAATGCGTGGTCCCACTTAACATCCCACTGTCTGGGTTCATCTCACCTTTGCAAAAAGCAGGGGCGATTCTAGGATCAGAGCTTTAGGGGGGCTTAGCCCCTAATGAGAATGTGACATACATACTACTAAATCCCTCATTTCATTGGATGACAATTTATACATTAATATTTTTTATTTATATGTTCTGTTAATTTACAACAATACTTTTAATGAATAACTGTTAAGTAACAGGCGTTTACACCACAAAATATTTTTTTAAGAAAATGAAGGACGTTCGGGTAGCATAGCAGTTCATCGGTTCGAATCCCCGTGTTGCCTCCAGCTTGGTCGGGCATCCCTACAGACAAAATTGGCCATGTCTGCAGGTGGGAAGCCAGATGTGGGTATGTGTCCTGGTTACTGCATGAGCGCCTCCTCTGGTCAGTCGGGGCGCCTGTTCAGGGGGGAGGGGGAACTTGGGGGAATAGCGTGATCCTCACACGCGCTACGTCCCCCTGGTGAAACTCCTCACTGTCAGGTGAACAGAAGCAGCTGGTGACTCCACATGTATCAAAGGAGGCATATGGTAGTCTGCAGCCCTCCCCGGATCAGCAGAGGGGGTGGAGCAGCGACCGGGATGGCTCAGAAAATAGGGCAATTAGCCAAGTACAATTGGGGGGAAATCCAAAAGAAAAGAAAAGAAAAATTAATATGGAATATGCTGTTTTCAAAAATATTCAACTCCTTTCACTTTGGCAAACCTGAGATCAATTAGGTACACAATGTTACCTTTAGGATCAACCTAATTAGTTGGGTGGTCTATTGTAGTTGATAATAACAATGGTTTAGAATGAGCAATCACAGATTTCAATATAATACACCTGTTCTGGAGAGGACCCACAGTCAGTTAATGAAACCTGAGAGAAAGACTCAATCATAATGACCAGAACTTTCCAATGTACATAAAAGATCAAGTTATAGCAAAGCAGATATGAGGAGAAATGAAGACATTGTTTCAGTCTCCACATGGGAACCGACATCAAGTAATGAAAAAAGCATCATAAAATACAAATATTGACAGACCGCTCGCTAAAATGTCGATACATCGCCAAACCCTTCGAATCAGCGACACAGTAACACTGATTTTACTGGTTTTCTATCAGAACATTCAGCAATTTTATTCGCTAACATTTGAACAAACTTGTGTTTTGTTTTTTGTTTTTTTTTGCACCATGAAATCCTAAATTCCTTCAGTAGCTACATCTCACAAGCTCAGAAACTAGGAGTGGGGTGGATAGGAAGTGTAGAACAGCGCTGCGTTTCAGTTTATAAGCATTTAAGCCCTCAGACCAGTTGGCAAAATCTGGATGGACAATGATATAATATTTGTATTGGACTTGATAAATTCCCTGGGTGGACTCTACAGTTATGAGGATGTTACCCAAAAAAACTGGTGCAGATCTTTCTAAGACGGAATATGAAAAAATTTTCAAGAGTATATCTACAGGACTGATTTATCTTGTAAAGGCTCCTTTACTTTACGGCCCTTTTTTCTGGTGAACTCCCCAAAATTAAAATAGGGGGCAGAAACTGCTTGATCGCAAATGTAATAATACGCACATCAGGAGAACACTTACATCAGAGGAGCGCTGCGTTCCTCAAGCATTTTATATTTGGACGCTATCTAGCCCGTCTGTCAACGAAAATACGTATATGGTGCGAGTCCAACAAGTTCTTGATACCCAATGAAGTCAAAGAAATTCACTTGAAGATACTACATAAAATGTATCTATGTAACACATTTTTATGCAAATTTAATGCATAACACAGAAGAAGAAACTATTTTACATTTATTCTTTAATTGTCCTTATTCCTCTACAGATATTGCATTACTCATTTTTTTATACTTTTAACAAACTACTTAGTATAAAAGAAAGTAGGGTCTTGTTCCCTGATTGCAATACTAGCTCATCTCCTGTAGATAATGCTCCCAAAATTCTGTTTGTTTGGTAAATTTCACATTCATAAATCCAAGATGATGGGCTCCAGGCCCAATATTCACTTATTTTGCACTGATCTCAGGTTCTTTTTCAAGTCCCTTAACAACATAAGTTCTAACAAAAAGGCAATGAAAACATCTCTCATCTTGGAAAAAATATTAAACACGTTAGATAAATGAACTGCTTAACTTTACATCGTTGTTTTTTTTTCTCCCCTGAAAGCCTCCTAACACCGTGGCTCTTATTGCCATCATCTGATCATCGACCTCATACGCTTATTTTTGTGTCAACCTTTCCTTATTTATTTATTTTATTTCATTTTATTTCCTCTTTTTCTCATTGTATTATGTTTAGACTATAATGATTACTTTTTTATGTTTTGACTCACCCCTGTACTGAATCTCTGACACTGTACTGTTGCAAGGTAAAACACAAATGTACACGATAAAAAAAATGAATAATAATAACATTTAAAAAAGTTGGCAAAGTCTAACATTAGAGGTTGGGTTGCCAACTTCCTGAAATGGAAACAAGGAATGCCTGCGGGGGGACTACATGACCTTAGTGTAACCCAGTAGTCAGTCCTGCTCTGACTAATGCTCATTTTGTCCAAAACGACGGGTCTTGCTCTTACATCTGCATTACCCTTCAGTAGTAGACTTTAAAGACTCTAAAGATATATCATAATAATGCCCATATACTAGGTTGTGGGGACTCCCTGTGTCCTCCACAGCCTCTCACTCCTCCTACGATTTTCTCCCGATGCATGATGTTTGATGTCACAAATTCCTCTGTGACTAATAGAGAAAACCCGGTGGCAGACGGTGCAGTTGGCCTTGTACACATTCTCACTCATGTATTCCGGCCATTGGTAATCATTTTCCCATTCCCTTCTATATTTTTGTAATCTCTTTTCTTTGCCAGCAGACTACAATCACAGGTTGCCTCTTTTTAAACCTCACACCGCTGTCAGGCGTCTGGTAACAACACTGAGTGACAGCACGAGAAGCGCATTCTCTGTTTGGTATTGGAACATAACATGACAGACAGGCTGAGGGATAAGGGTTTCCTTCTAACTCATACAAATGCCCTGTCTTAATAGTCTAACTTGTAATATTTCTCTCCTACAGACTCGCCCTGAATTGTTTTGCAAAAATATGGAACAAAGCATGTCCCATATCAGTTCAATGCATTTTTAAGTTTCCAATTATGAGATGATTTCACAATACTATATTTTTAGGGGTGCTGAGATGAAATTTAGGTGTGCTTGAGGACCCTCTAAAAAGAGTCTAAAATCGCCAATGGCAAAAAGTCTGCTAGACTGTCAAGGTTACCAAATTTAATAGTCTTTTATATCCCTTTTTTTAAAATCATTTTTATAAACATGCCTTTGTGACTAGTTAATTTTATAATCTAGATCAGTGTCTAGATTTTCAGATTAGCATCCTTGTCCTAGCATCTGTCAAACCTGCAGCGTCTAATGCAGACCGACCTATGACTGCGTCGGATCGACCGCACGAAAACGACTACTCCTCACCTCACGTTCTGTTACATTTCATCGTCTTCTAGGGTGACCAGATTTTCAAAATCCCAAACCGGGGCCCTAAAAAGTGTACTACACGTTCGTGCACGCGTACACGTATATGCACGCACTCACAAGCTTGTCTGTCTCGCCGGACATGATACATTGAAGGATTTGTATCCCCTCCCACCAAAAAAAAGACAGGCTAGAGTAGCCAGGACTTGGGACACCCAGCTTGAAACCAGGACAATCCCGGACAAACCGGGACGTCTGGTCACCCTATTATTACTCCTTGTCCTAATCACGTTTAATGTGTTGTTATTTTTTCTACTGTATTTACTCTGTTGAGTAACACCTTTATCTGCCTTTTCTGTGTATCTTAACACATTTAGTTTTCATGTGTTGTGCATGTGTTGTTTGTTGCTAGCTCATAGATTATCTTCTACTCATGCTATCTACCGGTAGTGGTTAGCATTCCACTGCTAATACACCTTCCATTGCACTATGGCTTGTGCTAACTGTGCTGTCCTTTCAGATAGGGTGTCTTTATTGGAAAGATGTGCCCGTGGGCTACAGCACTCTTTCTTTCACTACACTAGATGTTATGGGAACTCCAAATAGCTTTGACCCCAGGCCTGACAGCGGGCCTACTAATGACAGCAATAACATTAGCATTACCTTGTTGGCAGATGATGCTGAGTTTATCCTTGTTGCACAGGGACAAAATGCACGCTTGAGCAGGTCTCTGATTGTGTGGCCTGATGTGCAGTTGGGAGGGGTCACTACAAATCATTTTTTCTGTGCTTGGTAGCCCTGTTGGCCTCCTCCAACCCTGCGGTCACCGATAAGCAATGCACACTAATAATAGGGGACTCCATGAGCCGCTGGATAAGATTAGCATAGCTAGCCACTGTGCACTGTTTAACTGGGATCAGAGCAAACGACACTGAAGTAAATCTTAGTGTGATGGCATAATGTTCGAAGAAACCGGGTACTGAGGCACATTAAGCACACACTAGTTATAGCAGCATTGTTATTCATGTCAGCAACAATGATGTTAGGATTAAACGATCTGAGCTCACAAAAATAACATAGCCAGGACTTGTGACCTCACCAGAAATATGAGTCACCATCGATTAATTCTATCTGGTCCTTTGCCTATGAGAATTACTGATGAGTCTCATAGTAGGCTAGCTTCACTGAACTGCTGGCTGGCTTGGTTCTGTAAAGAGTAGGACTTTGTTTTTTTTAGATAACTGGCCCTCCTTCTGGGGCAAACACAGCCTGCTGAAAGCAGACGGCCTCCCACCTACAGGGGGAGGTACTGCTATTCTATCCAGCAATATACACTGTTGCTTACAGCAGTTTTGACACGAGGGACTTAAAACATGGCGGGCTGCAGGCAATTAGAGAACCTGCTAGGAACAATTTTAGGTTTGGACTCTACTAAATAAGGAAATGTGTTGAGCCAGGTCAGCTCTGATAGTGTAGGTCATCAGATTGATAGTGTAGTTTATCAGATTAAGACTGTCTCTTCCCCTGCCATGTCACAAGCAAGTTTTCTTGCACACCAAAAGTTAACCATAACAATCTAATAACCATACAATTTACTTTACTTTAATTACCACTACCTCTGGCAGTGGCAATGTGTATCACAAATCATCTCATCAAATCACAACTGTATCTCTCAGAGCTATACAGTGTGAGTATTTCACTCACATTTGCCCCTCAAAAATAGATATCTGCAAACCAGAAAAATAATTTACAAGCACAGTGTAAAGATTACAACCCTACCATAAGCTCCCCCTCCCCCCAATGCTAATCATTCCAAATTGTAAATCCAACATTCTACAAGCTGCAATGTGCCAATCACAGTAGAGTTTTCTGTGATAACTCAGCCGGTGTCAAGTGAGAGAAAGGTGGACAAAAATGAAAACTGACCATGTATGACACACTGGAGGGCTTTATCTGCAGTGAAATATGGTGAGCCCCAGGGCTCAGTTCATGGTCCTTTGCTATTCTCTGTTTACATCTCTCCTCTTTGCCATGCTATGGAATACATTTCCACTGCTACGCTGATGATACTCAGCTGTATGTACCTGTAAAGTCAGACAATCATTCATTTTCATAGTATCAGACATATAGAGACATGCTTGTCTGCAACGAAAAATTAGGATGTCATATGACATCTTACTTCTTAATTCTGAAAAAAACAAAAACAAAAAACAGATGCTGGTTATCAGCCCTGCAAGACAAAGTCATCTTTTTGACCAATAAACTTTATCTCTTGACAACTGTGAGATCTCCCAAAGTTCCACAGCCAAAAATATCGGTGTTATTTTTGATCAATCCCTATCATTTGAATTTCACATGAGCAAAATCACCAAGACTTCCTTTTTCCACCTACGAAACATTGCCAAAAGTTGTTCTTCTCTGTCCATGGCTGATGCTGAGATCCTGACCCATAATTTTGTTTCATCCAGATTAGATTTTTGCAATATCCTTTTTTCTAGCTCGTCATGCACTAATACTGAAAACTTCCGACTTGTTCAAAGTGCTGATACTAGAATATTAACTAATATACACTGCTCAAAAAAATAAAGGGAACACATAAGCAATGCAATGTAGCTCCAAGTCAATCACACTTTTGAGATATCAACCTGTCCAGTTAGGAAGCAACACTGATTTGTGAATCAATTTCACCTGTTGGCAAATTGTCTAATTTCCACCTGGTGGAAATTAGACAATTTGCAAGACAACCCCTATAAAAGGAATGGATTTGCAGGTGGTGGCCACAGACCATTTGCCTGTCCTCATCTTTTCTGGCCGATCTTTGGTTAGTTTTTCATTTTGCTAGTGCCCTCACCACTAGAGGTGGCATGAGGCGGTATCTGCAACCTACAGAAGTTGCTCAGGTAGTGCAGCTCATCCAGGATAGCATATAAATGCGTGCTGTGGCAAGAAGATTTGATGTGTCTCCCAGCACAGTATCCAGAGCATGGAGGAGGTACCAGGAGACAGGCCAGTACACCAGGAGATGTGGAGGGGGCCGCAGGAGGACAACAACCCTGCAGCAGGACTGCTATCTGGTCCTTTGTGCAAGGAGGAACAGGAGGAGCACTGTCGGAGCCCTACAAAACGACCTTCAACAGGCCACTAATGTGCAGGTTTCTGCTCAAACAGTGAGAAACAGAATGCATGAGGATGGTATGAGGGCCCGACGTCCACAATTGGGGCCTGTGCTCACAGCCCAACACCGTGCAGCCCGATTGACCTTTGCCAGAGAACATCTTGGTTGGCAGATTCGCCATTGGCGCCCTGTGCTCTTCACAGATGAGAGCAGGTTCACACTGAACACATGTGACAGACGTGAGAGAGTCTGGAGACGCTGTGGAGAACGTTCTGCTGCCTGCAACATCCTCCAGCATGACCCGTTTGGCAGTGGGTCAGTGATGGTCTGGGGAGGCATATCCTTGGAGGGCCGCACAGACCTCTACGCGCTAGCCAGAGGTACCATGACTGCCATTAGGTACCGGGATGAGATCCTCAGACCCATTGTCAGACCATATGCTGGTGCAGTGGGCCCTGGGTTCCTGCTCATGCATGACAATGCTCGTCCTCATGTGGCCAGAGTGTGTCAGCAGTTCCTGTATGTCGAGGGCATTGATGCTATGGACTGGCCTGCACGTTCCCCAGACCTGAATCCAATCGAGCACCTCTGGGACATCATGTCTCGTACCATCCGCCAACGCGATGTCGCACCACAGACTGTCCAGGAGTTGACCGATGCCCTGATCCAGGTCTGGGAGGAGATCCCTCAGGAGACCATCCATCGTCTCATCAGGAGCATGCCCAGACGTTGTAGGGAGTGCATACAGGCATGTGGAGGCCACACACACTACTGAGCCTCATTTTGAATCGTCTTGAAGAATTTCCACAGAAGTTGGATCAGCCTATGTTCTCATTTTCCACTTTGATTTTGAGTATGATTTTGAATCCAGACCTTAATGGGCTAATGATTTTGATTTCCATTGATCATTCTTGGGTTATTTTGCTCTAAACACATTCCTCTGTCTAATAAATAAAGATTTTCAGCTGAAATATTTCATTCATCGAGGTCTATATTGTGTTTTTAGGTGTTCCCTTTATTTTTTGAGCAGTGTAAATAAAAGCTTGACCACATCATGACGAGTCTAGCCTCCCTTCACTGGCTCCCCTTTCATGCTAGATCTGATTTTAAAGTGCTACTTTTACCCTATGAATTACTTCATGTGCTTGCCACTTCATATTTGTCAAAACTTATACAGCCTTGTGTACCTTCTCATGCCCTCTGCTCTCAAGGTACAGGCCTCCTCTCTCTCCCTAGAGTTAAATAGAAGTCTGCAGAGCCTTCTTTTACCGCGCCCCTTTCCTTGGAATAGTCTCCCAGCCACCATCAGAGAATCTGACTGTAAATTCTTTCAAATCTAAGCTGAAAATCCATCTGTTTTCATTAGCTTTCAACTAGTCGTTGTAGGGGTGTAACGGTATATGTATTCATCCCATGAATTTACGGTACGGACGTCACGGTTCGGCACATGCAGTCATATGACGAATACGTCTGAGAGTCAGTCACACTGACATAGCCTAATGGTGAGAGTATAGCTCATAGACTGTAAAAATAGCCATTCTGATCCACACTTCAATCCAGAAGGTGGCGATAAATCACTTAAATGCTGTTTGTCAACCACCATTAAGGAACAAGAACAGAAGGAGGCACGCCAAAGCATTAAGCGAATGTTTTCACGTGGACTATGGTGGCGAGTGCAAATGAGACACAGGAGCTAAAACACCCACCTGCTACTTTCAAATCAGCTGTATAGGAAACTGTATAATTAACTGTATAATAAAGTATATGGAAAGGTTTCTTTATTTTTATATTAAAGTTACCAAAGTTGCCAGTTTGCAAATACTACCTGGCTGTACCTGACCTGTTACCTCAGTACCTCCCTACTAGCAAGGATGTTTTGTTTTCCTGTGTCTTTTTGGGAGGGTTGAGCTTAAGCTTTGAATGTTTAAATATAGCTTAAGTGGAACAAATTGAAACACTTTACAAGTTTTATTTTTTTATTCTATTTATTTTATACTTTTACATAAGAGATGCTTTTCAGTTTTGTAGCTGATTGTGACCAATTGCTTTTTTTATCAGCATACATATAAATATGACCTATGCAAGAGTGTGTGTTTGCTTGCAGTTCAAAATAAATGAAAATAAATGCATTTGGGACTTTTCTTGTTGTACAGAACTCGTACCGAATCGTGACCCCAAAACCGAGGTATGTACCGAACCGTGGCTTCTATGTACCGTTACACCCCTAAGTCGTTGTATTTCTTTGGTAGTTTGACTTTCTTCTGAGCTTTATAACAACTATCCTCTTTTGGGAGGGTCTCAGTCTCAATGTATTACGTATAATTGTAAGTCTTAGGAGAAATCTCTAGGTCTGGTCCTGCTGATGAGAATGTTCCTAAACTTTTGAATGCATTGCACCATACTAACCTTCTGTAACTTCTGAGCAAATGTGGCCATGTTGTACGTGCATATCCCCCAACCCCCTCTCTCCTTTTCTCAGTTTCTGTCTCTGGCTCCCCCTTTTTCACTTTCCAGGACAAATTTTCTTCCTTTATGAAGTGTCTGATGATCATGGATCATCACTCTCTTGCTCTCTTTCGAATGCCTGATGACTTCGGAAGCCTTTTTGTGATGTTTCTTGTTTTCCCTTGGTCACAGTCCGACCCTCCTGGAGATTTATGCTACCATTTCCCCTGTTCTTAATCAAAATTGACTTTGTACTATTTGTTCTAGCTATGACAACTTCTGCATCTCTCTCATCACTTCTCTCATCTTCTTTTTCTCTGTGTGAATGCTGTGTCAAAGTCTGCCTCGCCTCTTGTGTGTATGAATTCTATTCTCTCTGCAGGGCCCCACTGAGCAGAGCTGGATTTGTTGCGTGGGGTTCCACCGGTTCTTGACTGCATCTGCTGGATTCCTGACGTTGTCTTGGATGGTCGCAGAATCACTAAATTTGCCTGGCACTCTTTACAATTTTAATACCCAGCACATTTAAATTTGCTAAATTGTATGCATTAACTGTTTATATTCTACATGACCTCTCTCTGTCTAATCTATGATGTTATATTATAATTCCATTATGTTTATGTATTTTGTTCATTTGACACTTATTGCATGTCTATATATCCTGGAAGATGGATCCCTCCTCTGATGCTCTTCCTGAGGTTTCTCCCATATTTTTTTTTCCCCCAATAAGGTTTTTCTTGTGGAGGTTTTTCTCATTCAGTTCTAGGGTCCAAGGATAGAGAATGTTGTATATTGTACTGATTATAAAGCCCTTCGGGACTACCTTGTGATTTTTGGCTAAACGGAAAAACTTAACTTGAAACGACTAATAAAGCTAAATTTGTCAAGCAGCATGATTATTATTGTTAGTAGTGGTAGTAGGAGAAGAAGAAGATTTATATGTAATATCTAAAATTATAAAATGGGTAGGCCAAATCAAGCGCTCTGATTGGTTGACAAGCTGTACATATCATGGGAGAGTCTCTTGGCATCTATGCGGTAGCCTATATTAGGAAGGAAAAAAAATGCTGGCCTCAAAAAATACGTGGATCAGTTGGAGACAAAATTCAGAGCCAAAAAAAAAAAAAAAAACACTTTTGCAGACAAATTGGGGTGGTTAAGTATTTTCTAATTGCTGCACCAAGAAAGGCATCATTCTCAAACTTTTCACTGTATCACAACAGTTAATAATGAATTAAAAAAAATAAGTTAATGTCTTAACATCTAATGGTGAGTTTTAGTTTGTGGATAGGTTTTCAAGTCGGGTTTTTTGCCACACTAGGAGCCAGCTTTTTTTAAATAAATATGATGTGCCTTTTTTAATCCTCTATTGTAATTTGTGATATTGGGCTACACAAATACAATTGACGACTTGATTTCTATCTTTTGGGCCGAGCTGGTTACTGAAGCTTAAAGGGTTTAAATATGGCCTAAATATATTGTTGCTGTGGTCAGAACTCACCAGATATAGGAATCATTTCGCCTCAAAACAACCTTTTTTTGGCTGGACTGGACCAGCCAGCAGGCCAACCCTACTTGACCATACACAGTCCAGCCATAGACTAGGTTTTGACCTAGTCTTGTTTCCTTATTAAAAGATTAATTTAAATGACCCAGGGTGTTAATGGAAATCTTAACTGTTTCATGAGGCAGACGCTGCCCTCCCTTAGCTGTGATAAAATGTCCATATACTGCAGACTCTCATGAGTTATTGATTACATGTAAGATATAAGTTCTTCAAGTTTACCTCAATAAATTAACTAATATGACACTACTTAATATGATCTGTAAGAAAATCTTTATAAATGAGAGACGGACTGGATTCTTCTGTCACACAAGAAACGAGAGAAGTGATCTAAAGGCAGAGGGAAGCTTACACGACACCATACAGCAGCTTAAACATTTAACAAGACACTGGCAACAATCATTTTATAGAAATAGGGAGGGTTTGAATAATAAACCTGTGTGTGTGTGTGTGTGTGTGTGTGTGTGTGTGTGTGTGTGTGTGTGTGTGTGTGTGTGTGCGTGTGTGTTTTAGTGTCATTGGTTTAAGGCAAAGGGAACCCTGTCTTTCTCCACATTACTTGCTGATGGTCATGCAAATTGACATTAAGTGTCATGCAAAGCCAACTGGGTTATCTTAGCATTTCAGAGCATGTCAAGGGATTTATGCAAATGTAGTTTAAATGTGCATGTGTGTGTGAGTGTGTGTGTGTGTGTGTGTGTGTGTGTGTGTGTGTGTGTGTGTGTGTGTGTGTGTGTGTGTGTGTGTGTGTGTGTACACACTCCTGTGTTTCAGAGCCTGTCATGACTACTACATGTTTGAGCTGGCAGGGGCATTATATCACCGCATTAAATAAATCTGTCTCCCTTGGTCAAAATATGTGATGGAAGGAATTATGGCTAAATGATAACACAATGGTAAGAAGGGTTTCAAGGCTATGCAATCCTTGCATTGCCATGTAATGTAATTTACTGCATATGTCAGATTAGATTGGAAATGATAATTGAAAGTGACCTCAATCTAAGAACATCACACTTCATGAGCCTCTGGGTCATGTAAGGATTTCTATCTCTCTTCCAACAGATGGGGAACTGTGTGTGGAGGGGAAAGGGAGAGAGAGAGAGAGAGAGAGAGAGAGAGAGAGAGAGAGAGAGAGAGAGAGAGAGAGAGAGAGAGAGAGAGAGAGAGAGAGAGAGAGAGAGAGAGAAAAAGAGAAAACTAGAGAGGGAGAACATAATGGCTATGACTCTGCTCTGACCTGTTCTGCTGTTTCTATCACTACAGGATCTACAAG